>NW_022884723.1:0-25833 GCF_011952205.1 Bombus bifarius | reverse complement strand
ACATAAGTTTTCAACGCTGAAACATGAAAATATATAGTCGTTATTTTTTATCTTTGGCTCTATTTGATCTTCATCTTATCTGCTTACGCGCTTAATAATAGAACTAGGTTTGGTCTACGTAAAAAGTAACTTCTTTTTATTAAGACTCATATTTATTAAGATTTAATAAGATACAATTTATTAAGATACATGTAACGAAAGGCAGTAAGTAGTAACATTTTACGTGAATTTGCATGGATCGAATATGCTGATGTGCTTACGAATAAGAGAGTATTGATCGATAATTATTAAAGCCAATTGTTTGTGACATGGGAATAAGCAAAAGTCATTTTTAAGTTTAAAGATCTTTAGTTTAGTATTGAAATGTGTTTAATGTATTTTATCAAAAGTAGATAAAATAGGAATATTAAAAAGTTGTGTTTGGAAGACAAAATTTGACAAAAATGATGCATATACAAATGCTATCTGTGGTCATTAATATATTTTTTCGTTATCGACAGAACATTTTCCCTTGATTTTATTGACATACTGGATTAATCACTTCTTTAAGTTACTCGTTCTTGAAACAACATCAAAATCGTATATTGTTTCGTGCTAAAAAATCTACTAAATCCATTGACAGTGAAACGATATTTCGTATACGGTTCTTACAAGAATTATTATTATTTAAGACTTAGGAAAACGTATATACAGTAGCCACGCACACTGTGCGTATTTCTGGCGCGCGTTTCCGTTCAGTGACAGTACTTCGGCGGACTGGATTGCCGAAGCGAAAGGGTTAAAAAAATACGATAAAATCACATGTAGCTCTCTATTTGTCTAGTCGCTTTTATAGCAATATCACTATGTCCTCTGACATACTTGAGGTTTCTTACAATTCACAAATTAAATGAACAACTGTGCAAGCGAAATCGCTGCTGTAGAATCCCCGCTTCTGTAGAATCAGTCGTATGGATTTCAAAATTTAGTGTGTCGCCGGGATTAGCGTTATCCAAAGTACGCCACAGGAATAGAACATAAAGATATTTCTCAAAATTTGTTATTGCTGGTATGATATTGCTGAAATACAAGGCTGCAGTTTCGTAATGTCGTCAAAACATTCAGTTCTTTTTTGGTCAGTCACTTTTCGCGTGCTTTGTATTGCTCTGTCGAATTTGAAAGTTTCTATTACGATAGCGGATGGTGCGAAAGACGCAAGTTTCTAGTATTTTAGAGATGTCTGAACGTCAGCTGCGTGATTATGTAACAAAAAATGGAGATATCCACTGAAATATTTTAACACGCAAGAGATTTCATGTTAAGACAATACACGCAAAGTAAATACACACGAATATAATAGTATATCCCTTTCGATGTCATTCGATTTTTGTATCATTCATTTTTTCCCAGATATATTTGAGCGATTCGAGATAAACAGGATACACTTCTAAACAATTTCTCTCAAAAGTGGCAGGAATTAATATTTTTTATTCTGAAAACAAATAACTCTGGAAATATTGAAAATGTAAAAGAATAGGAAGCTTAAAATCCGTTCACTTGTCGATGCAATGAGCAGAACTATACATATTTGCGATAATAAGAAGATAAAGTATCTCTAATGATACTTTTAATACATCAAAAGGCAAATACTATAAAAAGATTCGACGCGCTCTTTGAATACAGCTACTATCAAGATGTATAAACATTAGAACACATAATTAGCCTAGATCGTGTCGAAGTAGTAAGTACGTATGTACTTTTGACGAATTTTTAAATTCAAAATTCTTTTGAAATCACGTTTAAAATACAGTTATTCTTAGAATATGATTTAAAATATAATCTTCTTTTTACTTTTTGCGTAATTTATTACGCAAATCATTACTAAAGAAAGTTACTTTCCAGTTGTGTTACAAAGTAATCCACTTTGTATACAGGTATGTAATAAATTGCCAGAAACTTTGATGAGAACGAACTTTTTATTAAAAAAAGTGACATCTTTCATGTATGATTTCCTCTTCAATCTAATATTTGCTTGGTAGTAGTATATCAAATATTTTTGAGCTAAAAGTAAGTAATAAATATTCGGTAGGTTTATATGCGGAATGCATAAATTGCATATGCATATAATTGTTATGAATATTGAAAGTATTACATTTTTCTGTCTAAATCGTTTCGGTTCAATTTGGAAAATCTTATTCTGCGTGTGCAATTAATACCAGCAGCATGTCAACTCTAAAGTTTCATATCACGAAAAGAGTTTATGCAAAAGACGAATAAGAGTTAAGTTTGACATCGAGTAAAGAAAACCCAATTTGAAATTGATCTAACATTGTTTTTCTAAATTATTTCTAGGTATTGTTCAATTTGTTCTTTTCTCAATATTGTTGGATTTAATTAACGCAGCGTCATATTTACGCTAATATCTGCTTGTTAAGCATAATTTTAATATATAATAACATGATCTATAACTCTTTACAATTTATATTTTATCATGGCATATGTTTTAGAATATTCTCAGGCTTCTTGTAATTTTTATTCATACCTATTCCACGTGTATCATGTTCTCTTTATTAACTTGAAACGTTTTACACGCACAGGTGTACGCGAGTACTATCAATTACACGTACATACAGTACTTCCTCAAGCTAATATTATCAACTCTAGAGCTATTAATAAATGTTCATAAAGGGGATACTTCTTCACGACATGTAGTTTAATAGTTTATTAACACATTGACTGCCACGCGTGTTTTCAAAAAAATCTGCGTCAGGCCACGCGTACAGCAGTACCGAGCGTTTTCTGCTAGGTGCTCCCCATCGATGTTTTAGTAATACGAGTCGCTCAAGTGGTGATCTCAAGAATGATCTTTCGTTTCATTTGTTCGCAACATTAAAACCACTATCTATCGTTGAATATAATGAAGGAAAGTGTGGTATAGATTATTCCGATCAAATGGTTTCTTATGCCACCACAATTAGAAAAGGAATCAAATGGTACAGAAAACGTGGCATTCAATTCCTTCTGGGAATTTCTGTTGTAAACGCTTTGACGGTTCACAAAATTGCAACAAGGAAAAATATAAATATTGGAATATTTAGACAATTACTAGTTGCAAAATTATTAGGGTTGTCTAAAAATACGAGGAATCCTTGTCTTCGACAGAGTCAGCACAATATCGCCGTTCGGAAAAATGATTCCGGAAGAAGCATTAGACGCGCGTGCAAACTATGTTATGCAAGTAAAAGACGTCGAATGGACCGAACAAAGGCACAAAAGAATTTGAAGAAAACAACAACTTCTTGTCCAAATTGTCCCGACCAACCTCAGCTATGTATAGAATGTTTTTCTTTATTTTATTTTTATTTTATATTTTTTATTTTATAACAATTTTTATTTACAACGTATTACAACGTATTTTTATTTTATAACAATTCAATAGTTTTATTATTATGAAATATCTTTTCAAATACCTACGACGATCCTTAGCAAGTAGTCAAATAAGCGACACCCGAATATGGGTTACGCGGCCTGACCAGAAACTTTGCTGACACCCGAATGCGGGTGTCGTGGTAGTCAACGTGTTAATAAATGTTCTTCAGTAAATTATTAATTTGAATTAAAATACTGGTGGAACTAATATACCTAATTTCGTTTTTATCATGTATTGTTTATGTAGATAGCTTGCTGAAAAAATTGTGCAGGAACGAATCGCGTAACAAAGTACAGTGCATTCGAGATGTAACATTTCAGTGCAAATAATAAATTATTTTCAAACAAATAATCAAAATTTTTATTTAAATCTTCTCGAGATTTTTACGTATTACAAGACAATTGTTATTTTATAAATTCAGAAACATAGTTATATCCACTGTATATACTACGTACATATATGTATAAAATATATGATTTTTTAGGAATATCTCTCTACTTTAAACTGTTACTAGCAAAAATACTTTGCAAGTAGCATTCTTATATGTTGGATTACAAGCTATTTCAATTAGCCTTGCAGTGAATATACTGTACAATATTTGTAATTTTAGCGAATGTCGTGATATTGTTCTGTAGGAGTACCAAAACATAGTTATCTTCTATTAGCAAATAAAATTCTATTTTTGATGAAATTTAGTAAAAAATATTAAAGTATCCGAGGAACAATTTCTTTTTCCTGCAAAAGTCACTTTGAGCAGGTGAAATCGAATCCTCAAGATTTTGATTAACTTGTGATGATCCGAGATACAGTAAAACTTTGCATCGCTCTATTGAAAAATATTCGTGCGATAGGAATAAATCTCGAGTAAATAATGAGTTTGCTATTTTAAAGATAAAACGTGTAACAGGCATTACATGTAAGAAATACAATGCGGGCAAAATAACAGCTCACTTAACACTTCTGTTAATTTCTAAATACATAGGATTTTTCACCAGATATTAGCGCTTTTATTGGAACAAACAAATGAAAATGAACAATTCCGTGTAACATATTTCGGAGCCATATTGATCTGATATGTCAAACATATACATTGATATTTCGAAAATTAAAAATTATTTTCTAGAGTTGACATGTTGTTTTTCAGGTAAGTAAAATGTTTTTTAATGTATACTATATCTAATTTATTAAGTGTAATTACTAGTTATTTGCCCCACTTTTATAATTTCCTTTGTATATTATATACATTATAATCTAAAACGTATTTGTTCAACGTATTTGTCGTCCAATACCGATGATTTAGTCATAGACCGAATTTCTTTTACCTGTAAGTTCAATATTTTGGCAACTGAGACTAAATTAGAAGGTGTCCGTTTAATTTTTCTTCTACCTTTTCCTATAGAAAAATGTTTGAAAGTCCAAAACAGAAAAGAGAGAAATGGTCAGAGGAGAACATGAATGGGGGCTTCGAAGCTACTCTTCAAAAATAAAATGGCCCAAAGACAGGTCACTGAAGCTTTCAATGTTTCAAAAACGACGAATGTGAAGTCTGGGCACACGTCGAATGCGCAGATCAAGAAAATATTAAGTATTTTCCATACGATATACATAATAATCAAATTTGAATAAGAATATGTATACTGACATCTAGAGGACTTTTTAAAACATTATTAACCATTTAGAGCAAAAGATCAAATAATTAAATAATTGATCGGTACTGGACGACAATTTTTCGTTTCCTACAAATTCCGACATTACTATTATTGCACATTGTTAATTCGTCAATTCGTATTATTGAATTTCATAAAATTAATTTTCCTACTTTTATCAAGTTCCATTTGTGCTATAAAGTCACTTTGTAAATTTTCACTTTTATCAACTCTAGCACAAGGTACCGTGCGACTCTCCCCTGCATCTTAATTTGTATGTGATTCGAAATCCAAATTATTCGATATTTTTCATACCAAACTACGATAAAGATTCTTAACAACTTCTGCAAGATTACCTATACTAGCATTTATGACGTTCCTGTCTCACAAGATCAATAACCAAGCCTTTTCCTCGATTCTTTTTCTCTGATGAAACGTTAAATAGTTTTCTTCCTTCTTTCTGTCCGGATGAATTTTATCTTTTTCGTAGGTCATTGATATCTGGTCGCTTTTTTAAATTACTTTTTCCGTAGTTTTCATGTCACAATAAAGAGATTAAAAAATGCTGGATCAAAATTCTTAATGCTTTTCTCACCCACTCCGTACTGTTATCTTTCTGTTCATGTTCAAAATAGCGAATAGAGGTACATATAGAGGCGAATACTTCTGTGTTTAGTCTATTGACACCCCCTCCCTCTCGCCCCTTGATGAGGTTGACTCGTGTTAGATTACAATATCAGTTTGCCTAACAATCAGAACTACATGGAATTTTGGGGATATACAGGCTGAGTCTTCAACAGCAAACCACCTGAATAATTCTTTCAATTTTTTGAGACGCAGGGAAATGTTTGAAACAAAAGTTGTTTGGTTTCGAGGAGGCTATTACGCGATGGAAAAAGTTTTTCTCAGATGGACGCGTTTACGAGTTTTAAAGAACACTTTAATAGGCTTCGTTTTTTTTTAAGTGTAGCCGTGTAGTTTTGAATACCTATTTGTCCCATTGTTGCTCTTTTGAAGACGGATTTAAATATCGCGGTCATTTAAGGTCACTCAAGGTCATAAAACGTAGTAAAATAGTCCAATCGAACGTAATGTTTCAATATTCCGAAACAAAGGAAAATGGATTTACCATTTTCAAGATAAGCGGCCCGTTTATAAAACACCATTAAACTAGGAGACGCAATCAATTGGAGAAAAGATAAATTTTCTGTGACTACTTATCGTACTCGAATTCGACTCTACATCTTCGTTACTTTGTCGAAATTGCTATGTATAATAATTATTAATTATGAATAACGAAAGAAATCCTTAACCGAAAAATACTTCGTTATTCAGTATTCGTTGTTTAATATAATTATAAAACACCAATCAATAATAACACAGGTACTTCACAGTGAGATATTTGAATTATTCATCTAATATAAAGAATAAGAATTTTGGAACAAAAAATTAAACGGTTAGTACAAACATTCGATAATTGCACGAAAAAGTCCTCTACGTAGTTACACAGCCGTCGTGTCCACTTTGAGAAGGACAGATTTCCCTGAGGTATCGCGGAAATTTGGCGGTCCATTGCGATCGAGCAGTGTAACATGATCCAATATTATCAGTTATCGTTGAGACAATGTGTCCGAGTAATCATTCAAAACTGAAAATTGCCTTATTTTAGGCTTTTTAAAATTAAATTTCCACTAACGCATTTGTAGGATTTCCCCGACTAAAATAAGATCAAACATGATATAATATGAATAATATTTAATTATCAATTATTAAGTAAGCAAATATGTTCCAAATTTTATCGTGTTTGGTGTCATTTTAACCAGTAAAACGCGAGAAACATATTAGCAAAATTTTCATTGATCAAAAATCGCAAATAAGAATCTTTCAACTTATCGCCAGTCTTTAACGAGGCTCTCTTTCTCTTTCATTCGCGTTGTCAATTTTGAGGAATAGAGTCGTTCCTACGTCTCCATAATTGTAACGTTTCAGTCCCGATTTTTGTGCAATTATCGAATGTAATTATTAAAATTGTATACACGACATATTACAAACATTGAATCGAATCTTCTTCTGCAAAACGTTATCGAACACGAATAATCGAATCGAAAATTACTAAACGATCGGCTGTTGGATAAGTGTTTACTAAGAATCTGACTAAGTACACTCTCTTAAATGCAAATGACTCATTGAACTTTTTGATATTAACTTTTTAATGAACGGCAATCCTCGAATAAAATCTTACTCAAACTGATAACATTAACAAAATATTTAAAAAATGTCAAAATCGGCGGTATCTCCTTTTTTTGTAAATATTTACCGGCTATTGAATCCATTGATTCTCGATTGCCTTATCTGTTTGCTTGTGTATATCTTTTATATATACATAGATGGATACGCAAATAAGTTTCGTCTATGGCGAGATCAATTTAGCCACCTGAGTAACCAGCTATCTTTCGAATCAACAGATACAATACCGATACAATGATACGACATGCGATGTACATACTCGAAACGTTACAGATTGAATCAATGAATTAATGAATTAATGAAGAGTAACTGCTAATCATTGGTAGGATACACGCTTGTTAAAGATCGAAGATGTCCGTGAATTAATTAGCTTTGAAATTAAAAGGTTAGGTACGTGGGAGATTTTGCGTTTGAGGAAAATTATTCGAAGATAGCAATATGGTTGATGATACGGAAGTGTAGGGGTAATAGGGTGAATGCAACGAGCAATGTATAATAAACAATTGATAATTGGTAATAATGTATAAATAATTCGTAACGATTAAGAATAGAAGCAGATAGTAATATTTAATTAGAACCCATGTTTTTTGTTTCAACTTCCAATTTATGTTCCTTTGATAGCAAAAACTAAAATAGAATTGATTATAATAAATTTTGAATATAGGAGATTGAAAATTGAAATGGTTTATCAATTGGGCTGATTTCAAACTAATCTCGTAAAAAAGTTGTAAAGAGGAGAAATATAGCTTTAAGAAATACGCGATTAGTCGAGTGTTTACGGTACGTGCCAATAACAAGACAAGCTATTGACTTTTGGAGAAGTCGACTGTAACAAAAATATATTATATTATATTATATTATATTATATTATATATTATATTATATATTATAGCTATAATTTTAGCAGATACTGTTTATCTATTTCGTTTTGCGTGTATTAACGTTCTCATGGTGTATCGTATAGTAATTAATGCATCAGATTATATACATATCGGTGTTTGTAGGTAACACGTTATACAGAGTGGAGAAGCAGCATCAAATTGTCACGATTGCAAAATAAAATGAGTGAACGGCTGGTGAACGAGCAAAATACTCGTACAATAACAAGTGAATGTAAAGGGAGCTCTAAATTCCAAGAAATTCCATTTTATCAGCCGAACAAAATGTATAATCTGATAACGTTTTGAGGATAGTAAGTTAGGCAGGCGAAAAATATAGGTGTTAACGATCAAGTATAACAGATACAGTAGTAAATATTCAACAATTTTTCAACCGTAATGTATTTATACACAAATCTGCGTACTTTGTATCAAAGTTTCTGTTGAAAATGACAACGTGAGTTCGTGCTCGCCATCCATATGCAGATGCGTTAGTGATAAGAAATAGTAACTAGAGGATGATGCTAGTTACAATCGATAGATTTAATCGATAGGCTTAAGATGCTTTTTTGTTTTTATCCCTAGTTTTTGTAAGCGTGTGCAATAAAGGCTTTTTTTGGCTCAGAACGGTGTAATAGATTTATCCATTCAATAAAATAATAACTACTCTGATCTTACCTCTGAGTATAGAAATAACAACAGTTTCGATAAATATATTTTTATGTACAGCATGTATAAAAAGTGTCAGGGCGTATAAGTGTCCACTAGCGTGATTTCGGAGGATCGGAGCCTCTGGATCGATTGATTCATGCAAAATTTTGTAAAAATTGACGTTTGCTGGCACCGTATGCTACTTAGCACGAGGATCAAATGGAACTTTACTGGGAAAGTATATTTGGATACCATGATGTGCAAGATATTATTCTTGTATATGTAGGATTTGTATACATTTTAATCAATTTACTTTTTTTAATCAATTTAATCCTCATTTTATCAATAAATCCAATTATTTTGCCATCTATCTCTATTACCGACTATCGAATTGTTCGTTGTTCCAAAAATGTGTTGCGCGCAATACTGGGCACTATTAAATAAATTTTCATTTAAATAATTGTTTAAATGTTAAAAGACAGAAATAAATTATTTGCAATTTCAACAAGTTTAGATATATTATTTAAAATAATGAGATTAATTGTTATTTACAAATTTTATTTTCTATTTATTCTAAAAGAAAGCTAATAAAATCAGAATCTTTGTTTGAAAGTCTTTTTTCACGCAGTAGATAATTCTGTAATAATGTGAAATCACGCTGATTGCTCCATTCTGTTTATCACGGGCTATCCCACCTGCTAACGAAAACTTGTTGTTTTCTCGTTGATGTCACATTGCTTACTTTCTACCTGACTGCGAAATATAAACTTGTTGCGAATAATCTCGATGTAAGACCCAATGAAATTTCAACGTCATTTCTCCAGAAAACGGTTCAATTGCGACTCATAGCTTATTTTGAAAAGTTGGCAAGTTGGTCCTCGCGATGAGTAGACGTTTGTAAAACTGTATCATCCAGAGTTGTAGAATTAGGGTGGTCCGGTCAAATAAGTGTATTTTTTATATACTCTGTACATATACAGGCTTTTCCAGAATAATTCCATACCGCCAGACAGGATAAGACGTCAAACAAGAAAAAAAACATTTTTCTTTTCTTCAGCTTATTTTTGCGCGTAAACTTTTTGTATTTAAAGCTAAAGTTTGAAATAGTTGTCGATACTCTGTCACACTGAACGTATTTCATTGTAAGCTAGCTCAAGCAGAAACAAAGCCTTATACAAGAAAACTTCATCCTCTTCCTTTGACTTACTTTTGCATACAGAAAAATCTGCAGTCTAAGTGTGCTATCCTGAGATTCCTTGATTATACATATCTTTTCTAAATTTTTCGTTTCTGTTAACAAAACTTCCATAAATGATAAAGTGCAGGTATTCCTAAAGGAAAAAAATGTAAAGAAACTAAAATTAACGCCCAAACACCCAAAATTTCAACATTAACCCGCCATATATATATTGTTAAATATGTAAATTCGCACGTTCGTGGGGAGACGCGATCTCGAGGAAGTGCGCCAACGGGAATCGTAAATTCCCGTTACGATTGACTAATCGACGCCACGAATCGTTCAATCCCTTATTTCTTTTGGGATAATGAGGGTAGTTAACTTGAAGAGAACGCTGCTATTAACAGATTATTATATATGTCGGAGATGAAAGGAAAACCGGAGCCTTCCCTTTGCAATTTTGAGGAAGCCTTCTGTTACGCCGCCTAAAACATCTGCACGCCAGCCCGCGCGACCGGACAACAACCGACCTGCGTAACGTCACTTCGACCCTCAATAAACCTAAGGGCCCACCATAACTTTCACTTTCCTGTATTGTTTCGCCATGTGTCGTCAATCTGTTTATCCTGAAGAATGTCTTAAGCCTAAAAGTATGTTCGACGCACATCTGGTTTTTTAGAGAGGTCCTTGGGTTTATTAGTCGCACTTAAAACACGGAGAAAGCGGGTATGCACCCATGAGGAAAATCTGAATAGCCCCGTAATAAAACAAGCTAGATTTTTCTCACGCACACAGTCATCTATCCATCACGATGGTAGGAGACTCCCTACTCATCCTTCGAGCAGTAATGCAGGTCATGACCAATCGACACCTCGGCTCGTTACCCTCACTTTTCCTAACGAAATTGGGAACAACGAATCCGCGTTCTTTAGGCACAGGGGCACACCCACACCGAACTTTTCTTCCGTATGGAAAAAAGGAGCGACAGTCAGTCTAAAAACTAACGCCTAACGCGGCAGTCAACACATAGCGCGAGATTCGCATACTTCCCGCAAATCTTTGTCGGTTCTCGTGCGACAAGTTGTTAGCTATTTTTTCGGCATCAGTGTAGTCTAAGTGTTGGACATATATAATTTATAACTCTGTGAATCCCAGGGTTATACAAACTCAATCACCCCTTATTATCTCAACGGAAATCAGGGGATCGATCAATTCGTGGTGTCGATTGTTATAATCGTAACGGGGATTTACGACCCCCGTTGACGTCTCTCCCTGCGATTACGTCTCCCCGCGATTGGTCGAAATTACATGGTCCTTCGAGCCGGATTTCGTGTCGCCCAGAAAGTGCACTGACCAGTGACTATACAGTGTCGCGTGAAATCCAAGTTCCAACCACTTAGGCAGCTGATCAAGGGAACCGCCATCGGAGAGAAGCACCTCCGTCGCTCAGCATCTACACGAACCCACGCCGCATCGTAACGATCATCAACCGAATCCCAGATCAACGTCCATTTGATCAAGGTAAGATCGTTCATATCATTAAAATAAAATATGGCCCAGGCTGAATCAATCAGCACGTTACGGCGTAGACGAGGCGCCCTAGCCCGTGGACTAGCAGCCATCAGACGCGAACTCGATGAATACGAAGCGTCCGGGAAGGCAAACAGACTCGTCCTAATATCTTGCCGCAGCTCGTTCGATGAACTTTGGAAGAGGATACTCGAGGTTCAATACGAGTTAGATGTGTTAGATGAGGGGGAAGATGCGCGTGTAGATTCGTTATCGCAAGAGCATCGGGAGCTTGACGTGCGGTTCCTAGGGCTCTTTGAGCAAATCTCAGCAACAACCCCGTCGACTACAAACATAGGTGAGACACGCCGGAAACCAGAGCCAACCACCGTTCCAGAGGTCCGCGTGCCCCAATTCGACGGCGCCCTCGAGAACTGGACCTATTTCTACGACACGTTCTCATCCATAGTGGACCGTAACGAAAGTTTGACGAATGTCCAAAAGTTCCAGCATCTACGCTCATCTATAACTGGACGGGCCGCACAGAGTATCCAGTCATTAGAACTCACAGAGGCCAACTATTCCATCGCGCTTGACACACTGAAGGACAAGTTCAATTGCCCCCTCCACATCTGCATGCGCCATTGGAATTTGATGCGCAACTATCCGGAAATCAAAAGGGAAACTCCAGAAGCCTTAGAGGATTTGTTGGAAACCCTCAGCGTAAATCTAAAAGCGCTCGAACACCTAAAACAGCCCGTCACATCGAACATGGCGATGATCGAATTGATCGCGTCGAAATTGCCCTCGTCCAGCCTGCGTAAATGGCAACGCACACTGCCCCGCCAACAGGTGCCATCCTATCAGCATCTGATAGACTTTCTCAAAACACGGGCGAACGGGACTCAATTCCTCTCTAAAGAAAAGGAATCAAAAGGGTCAGCCCACAAACACCACCGTCAGCGGACCACCATACCGCATGGGCGAACCCTTGCTACAACCATCAGAACGGTGGTGTGTCCGACCTGCAACGGGCCTCACGAGATCAGACACTGCAAAGTCTTCAAGGCCAAATCAGCGACCAAACGTTTTCAGATCGTGAAGAAGGCATCGTTATGTATAAATTGCCTAGGCAGAGGACATTCGCTGACACAGTGTACATCGGGTTCGTGTCGTATCTGCGGTCACCTACATCACACTTATCTACACCGCGAACAAACCCAGGTAGACTCACGGTCGTCGAGCGGTCGATCTTCGAGCGGTCGATCGTCGAGCGGGCGATCGGCAAGCGGTTGGTCGCCGAGCAGTCGGTCGTCGGACAGTCGCTCATCGAGCGGTCGGTCGTCGGGCAGTCGCGCACCGAGCGGTCGGTCGTCGGGCAGTCGCGCACCGAGCGGTCGGTCGTCGGGCAGTCGTTCGTCACACAAGCGAGCCCCCACCGGACAATCACCATCTGGATCTTCGAAGTCGCGGTCGTCCCACAAGTCGAGGCGCACATCCGACACTTCACGGAGACGGACATCTTCGTCTCCAAGAGAGACGAAAGAGCATGCCTCGTACGAGTCACACTCAGCCCGGATCCAGAACATCACCCCAACCTTCTCGTCCAAGTCCCAACCGGGGCACAACTGACTGTCTGAGACTACGACAGCAAGGGGGATCGGACTAGCAAACACATCTCCCCATACCCCTCTGCATCATGATCTGTTGGCCACAGCACAGATCAAGGTTTTGAACAAACAGGGACAACCAATCCGAGCCCGAGCCTTACTCGACACTGGGTCGAGCATGAACTTCATGACGGACAAGCTCGCGAATTCCCTCGGTATAAAACAAGGGAGATGTGCGATCCAGATCGGAGCCCTCGACAATTTGAGCACCACGGCAAAACGATACACCACGGCCACAATCACGTCGACGGACGGCAAGTATAAGAAAACTTTGAGATTTCTTATTATCCCCGCCATATCGACCTTCATACCAAGCGAGCCCATCGACCCCTCGAGTCTGGGATTACCCAGAAATATTCAACTAGCCGATCCACAATTCCATTGCCCAGCCCCGATCGATGTCTTACTTAGCACCGGATCAACATTTGCGGCGCTGTGCATCGGGCAGGTCAACCTGACGCAACCAGACGAACCTGAACTACGTCTACAAAAAACACGGTTCGGCTGGGTAATCGGGGGGAGTCCAGCGTCCCAAACCGCGATAAATACGTTCCACGCAACCACAACGGCTCTGCAAGAGGACCTCGCACGGTTTTGGGAGATCGACGAGGGACCGGCCACTACGCATCTTTCGGAATCTGAACGACTATGTGAAGAACATTTCCGAAACCATGTCCGACGAACCAAGGAAGGCAGATACATCGTTGCCCTACCATTCAACGAAAAGCTTTCCTCACTAGGGTCATCGAAGGCCGCTGCAATGAGCAGGCTCGCCTCTCTTCATCGCCGATTCCAACGCGACAAACAATATGAAACCGCGTACAGTGCTGTGATCCAAGAATATTTAGACTTGGGTCATATGACGAAGATCAACACGGATCACGCCACCGACCACGGATATTATTTACCACATCACGGCGTGATCAAGGAATCGAGCGACACCACCAAGCTCCGAGTTGTGTTCGACGGCTCAGCTTCAAGTACCACGGGAGTGTCTCTAAACGACGCCCTTCATACGGGCCCGAAATTACAGGAAGACCTGAGACACATCCTATTGAGATTCCGGTCATTTCAATATGTCCTTACCGGCGACATCGAAAAAATGTACCGTCAATTCATCCTACGTCCAGAAGATCGTCCTTATCAAAAGATTCTGTGGCGTGCCGACAACGGAGAGATCGAAACCTACCGACTCAACACCGTAACGTTCGGTCTATCCGCAGCCCCGTATCTGGCCATCCGGTGTCTCAAACAGCTGGCAGAAGACGAGGGACCGCGATTTCCGAGAGCAGCGCAGATCCTACGGCGAGACTTCTATGTCGACGATGCGTTGACCGGAGCCGATACGAAGGACGAAGCCTTATCAGTCAGGAATGATCTCACGAACTTACTTAAGCTAGCCGGTCTAAATATCCGCAAATGGGCATCAAACGATCGGGATCTGCTACGAGGGCTACCTGAGGAAGACACCAACCAGAAATTGCATCTCGGTGAGTCATCTACGTTAAAAACACTCGGCGTCTTTTGGAATTCAGCCGACGATGCCATACTATATTCAGCCAAGACGAACAGTGACACCTCCCGAGTCACAAAACGAGCAATCAGCTCCGTCATCGCACAAATCTATGATCCATTAGGATTGCTCTCGCCGGTAATCGTTCGAGCAAAAATGATTATGCAAAAGGTCTGGACATTGAAGGTAGATTGGGACGAATCCCTTCCGACAGACGTACACACCGAATGGATCAAATACCACACCCAATTGCCGTTGTTAAATGCGGCAAGGTTCCCTCGGAAGACCATCATAGAATCCGCAACGAAAATTGAGCTACACGGATTCTGTGACGCTAGCGAAAGGGCATATGGGGCGTGCGTCTACGTGCGGACGACGGACCGAAAGAACAATATTTGGAATCGACTCCTCACGGCGCGGTCGAAGGTAGCGCCGCTCAAATCGCTCTCCATACCACGTCTCGAATTAAGCGGGGCACTTCTTCTGACGTCCTTGATTTCGTCAATCCGACAGGCCCTGACGCCCAAGATATCGAGGATAGTATACTGGACTGACTCCACCATCGTGCTCCATTGGATCAGGTCTTCGCCGCACACCTTGAAGACATTTGTGGCGAATCGAGTCGCTGAGATACAAACCAAGACCAATATCTCCGACTGGCGTCATGTGCCTACCGACGATAATCCAGCGGATCTCATTTCCCGAGGCCAGACGCCCAAGGAATTCCTATGTCCGTCCATTTGGAAAAACGGGCCAAGGTGGCTCCTGCAAAGCGAAAACTATTGGCCGGTCTGGAATCCGACACCGGTAGTCGACCTCCCGGAGCAGAAGAAGACGATCTGTCTGAAGACGACTATTAACGATAACACACTCCTCCATCGTTATTCGTCTTGGCCAAGACTAATAAGAATCGTCGCCCGGTGTCTTCGATGGAGACATAAGCAACACCGATCTGCCCATCTCACCACAGACGAACTGACTGCAGCGCACAACCGACTCATAAAAATCGTCCAATCCAGTCATTTCGCGCCTGAAATTCGGATCCTCCAGAAAAATCGAAGCGAGGACGTTGGAGGGAAACTACAGCCATTAAACCCCTTCCTCGACGAAGATGGGCTACTCCGGGTAGGAGGACGACTAGCCAACTCCGCCATACCCTTCAGCCAAAAACACCCGATCATCCTACCAAAGTCCCCGGTGACAGAGCTAATTATAGAACAAGAGCACCGGAACAATCATCACACGGGGACACAAGCTACACTATACGCGGTGAGACTGCGCTATTGGCCAATCGACGGCCGTAGCCAGGTATGGCGCACTCTCAGAAGGTGCGTCCGCTGCTGCAGAGCCAACCCTCCACCAGTGGAATACTTGATGGGTGATTTGCCAGAGGCGCGTATTACCGAATCGCGGCCGTTCACAAACGTCGGAATCGACTACTGCGGCCCATTCTACATCAAGGAGAGGAGGGACCGCAACCGACGTAAAATCAAGACGTACGCCGCCATATTCGTCTGTCTGGCGACAAAGGCGGTCCACATAGAGTTAGTCAGCGACCTAACCACCGACGCCTTCTTGGCCGCGCTGCGCCGTTTCATCTCGCGGCGAGGATACTGCGCAACGATCCTCACCGACAACGGCACCAATTTCGTTGGGGCTAACCGGGAGCTGCAAGAACTCCGGACCCTATTGCAGTCCGACGACCACCAGGATAGGGTACAGAATTTTCTCGCCGACCGACAAATACAATGGCGTTTTAACCCTCCGAATTCACCACATTTTGGCGGTCTATGGGAAGCCGCGGTTAAAGCGTTCAAACGCCATCTCATCCGCGTGGTCGGCACGGAACTCCTGACCTTTGAGCACCTCAACACCCTCGTGATAGAAATTGAGGCCATTCTCAATTCACGCCCACTGACTCCCATCTCATCCGATCCGAAAGATCCTCCTGTCCTCACTCCCGGACATTTCCTGATCGGTGATACACTAACCAGTTTACGGGAGCGTGATTTCAGGACAGTTCCATCAGGCCGGCTATCCAGTTGGCAGCGCATTCACCAGATTAAGCAGCACTTCTGGAGCAGATGGTATCGAGAATACCTAAATGAGCTAACCCGCCGCAACAGATGGGACAAGGGCAAACACAACATTCGTGAAGGCACCGTAGTAATCCTCAGGGAGGATAACGTGCCCTCTATGCAGTGGCCTTTGGGCCGCGTAATCAAGGTCCATCCAGGAGCCGACGGCATCATCCGGACCGCTACCGTGCAGACGGCAACAAGCATCCTGGACCGCGGTGTCAAAAGACTGGTCCCCTTACCCATCCACCCAGATCCAGACGAGGCCGAACGTCCACACGGAACGAAGGAGGTCACCAACGACACACCTGACTCCACAGCCAGAATTTGATCGGTGCCCTCTCAACGGGGGGAGGATGTTACGCCGCCTAAAACATCTGCACGCCAGCCCGCGCGACCGGACAACAACCGACCTGCGTAACGTCACTTCGACCCTCAATAAACCTAAGGGCCCACCATAACTTTCACTTTCCTGTATTGTTTCGCCATGTGTCGTCAATCTGTTTATCCTGAAGAATGTCTTAAGCCTAAAAGTATGTTCGACGCACATCTGGTTTTTTAGAGAGGTCCTTGGGTTTATTAGTCGCACTTAAAACACGGAGAAAGCGGGTATGCACCCATGAGGAAAATCTGAATAGCCCCGTAATAAAACAAGCTAGATTTTTCTCACGCACACAGTCATCTATCCATCACGATGGTAGGAGACTCCCTACTCATCCTTCGAGCAGTAATGCAGGTCATGACCAATCGACACCTCGGCTCGTTACCCTCACTTTTCCTAACGAAATTGGGAACAACGAATCCGCGTTCTTTAGGCACAGGGGCACACCCACACCGAACTTTTCTTCCGTATGGAAAAAAGGAGCGACAGTCAGTCTAAAAACTAACGCCTAACGCGGCAGTCAACACATAGCGCGAGATTCGCATACTTCCCGCAAATCTTTGTCGGTTCTCGTGCGACAAGTTGTTAGCTATTTTTTCGGCATCAGTGTAGTCTAAGTGTTGGACATATATAATTTATAACTCTGTGAATCCCAGGGTTATACAAACTCAATCACCCCTTATTATCTCAACGGAAATCAGGGGATCGATCAATTCGTGGTGTCGATTGTTATAATCGTAACGGGGATTTACGACCCCCGTTGACGTCTCTCCCTGCGATTACGTCTCCCCGCGATTGGTCGAAATTACACCTTCTAATGCTTTAGCCTAGATTTTATCATAACTGTAATTAAGCAATTGTCATTTGTAATTGTTTGACATTTGTGAAAGCGAAAGTGGGTTCGAGGTGACAACTGGTCGCCGAACGTAGCCACGGTCACGGGATAAACGTTTTGCCTGACGAAGGTGTGGATCGGTTGTATTGTTCTCCCTAGAAATCACATAGAATTGTACTTTGGAGATGCTGATATAATGGGACACACGTTGTATTAGGAATCAATCTCCAGACAGAAACTGCCTAGTATCGGCGTTTGGATCTTTCTCGATGTTTCCAAAGAGTATACAACAAACTTTTGACAGAAATTGCCTAGCAACAACGATTGGAACCTTCTCGATGTCTCCAGCGAGCATATAACAAACAAATGCAGTCGTATAGCGAAAAAGATTTTCATCAGATATTCATTCGTGTGATCGCCTTGGAAAGTGATACATCGAGCAATTTACCGAGTGTCTCAGCAATTGTATTTTGTGTTTAAAATTATTCTACGCATAGTAAAGAGTTATCCCGTTGACCGTGGATTCGTTTGGAATCATTAGTTAAACTTATCATTTGTTAATCTTATCATTTGTTAATCTTATCATTCATTAAACTCAATACTCATAATATTTTGTAAAATCTTGTATATTCGCGTAAATATAATCTCTGTTTCATAAAACGATAGCTAATTCAAACGAAGAATCGTTACACGCCTTAAATTCTAATGTTAACCCGACATATATATATATATATATATATTATATATATATATATATATATATAAATAATATAATAATAAATCAAACTTGCTCGAGCCTGCTTGAATCTCTGTATCATTGTATCATAATGTGAGAACTTTCACAAGCCTAAATCCTGGCAGTCTGACGATCGAGAATATTGCTATCGGAAGAATCGCTCTCATCCGTAAACAAGATATTTCCAAGGATTGCGTTATAATTTTCTTAGCGGCTAACCATCGAATATTCGTCAAACGACATAATTTCGCACACGGCGAACCTTATAACGTACACCTTTTTGGCGTATTATTTTTCCCACTTTTTTTTTTTTTTTATTAACGTGGAGGAAATCCGCACGGACACCAGGTCGCTTCTGGGAAAAAGCGGCGTGGTAGTGGCAGACGCCAACGGACTAAAACCTCCACGATGACCGTCCCGGCAGCGATCTAGAGGGGCCCGGGAACTGGTGTGAGGGATACACCCCCTCCGCGCTCAATACACCCCCTAATGGAGCGATATGCGGCCACGTTACACCGCGCCTCGTCGCCGGAGCCGCCGTGCCGGTTCCCCTGCCGGGCAGATTTGCGACGGACCTAGCGCACCTCACCGAAGCGCTTCCATGGCCTCTGCCGCGCCCTCGCCGGTCAATTCTCTCAGGGTGAGAGTATTATTTTTCCCACTGCTGCGTGTGAAACCCCTATTGGACAAACTGTTCTTTGCAATACATCGATGGATAAATACGCGCACAAACACGCAATACGTGCAATAGAATGCTCGAGGTCAATTTTGTGATCCTCTTTTTCAACAGATCTTCGCAAATCCGAAGGTGTAGAATTACCTCCCAAAGACATAAGATGACAACAAACACTTTCTTGACACACTGTATAACATTGAGGTATCCAGTTTTGCCACATACAATTTTGTCATTGTCACGTTTGACTTTGTTCATTGTAAAGTCAAATTTGCACACTCCATCTGTGAAATAGTACGAAGAAATCATAGTGACTTGTATTCCTTATGATATCATGATGCCACATAATATATAATACAATACAATAATTCGCGAACAGATCACTCGTTAATTGCTTTTAAAAGAATTACCACGGAAGCTTCCTAACACGCTACCCGGGGGCCAGGGATTTATTTCGTCGATAAGTTAGGTTATTAAACTTATGTTCTTTCATTGAAGACATCGATGGACGCTGTGTTCCAGAAATAGCCAATCACACTTGGCGAAGCATAATAGTAATTTACAATAACAAATACTTAAGAATGCCTAATTTTGTTAAACATAGGGTTCAATTTACAATTATGTAAATATTACTTCTTGAAAGTAACTTCTTAATCAATTTTAACAAACTTTGTAAAATCATGTAATAAATCTTATTATTTATCATACGCGTGTATTAAGCCAATTGCCAACCGAACATGTTCAAACTGTATTTTTTTCAAAACGGGACCTTAAGCTAAAAAGCTTTATTTCACATATTCGACTTGTTCTTGTATGTGGTATCAGCACCTAGTCGGATGCCCGCGTTATGCAGGACACCCTGATGGCGTTGAACGCAACGATTCAAATTGAACTGAAAAGTCGTTATGTTTTCAGAGGACTTTGTGTGAGATTTATTAGACAAGATTGCTCGTTGTTGAAACCTTCAAGTATATTTTCAAATGATTAAATAAATAATTATAGATAATGTTCGCAAAGACGGTAGATACTCGTAGATACTGATCCATAACTCTCGTGAACTCTTTACGATTGCGTCCGTTTAAACTGGTATAGTATAAACAGATCGGGGGAGAGTCGGAGAATTCAAAACGGTTCGACGGTTCGACGGTTCGACGGTTCGACGGTTCGACGGTTCGACGGTTCGACGGTAACGTAACGGCGACATTGTTTTGCCCGGAGTTTATTTATTAATATATTATGTATGTCCTCACGATCTTGATACTCCGAAGCAAATAAACAACAACATGATTTGAAATGTTCTCTAGCTCATGTACCGCTACGTGTACTTTCAAGGAGCAAAACTGACACAGTTCCGCTTGTGACGCGAGACGGAGATTATCGTTTCACTTCCTTTAACGCATTTTTGCCATTGAAAGACACTAATTTCTGTGACTTGCTTTATCTCTGTTATAAATCTCTCTTTATATTTAAAATTTTATAGTTTTTGTGCAAACGTAAAAGGTAAGTAAATATTAATAAATATTATAATAATATAATATAATGCTATATAATAATATTAATAAATACTTCGCTATTTATTTATTTTATTTCCATTAAGGTATATTGTATTTTTCATTGCATTACTTTCATTGTTATTTAGTGTAATAATAAACGCATACGTTAATATTCATTGGCATTAGTGTAATTGTAAGCTTCACTGTAAATTTAATAAAATTTATAAGAACGGAATTATTAAAAGGGTATATATGTGTAATTAAACTAGATTCTATTCTCAATGTTACTTCATTATTTTATTATTGTTTCATATATATATATATTTTTTTAATTTACATGTGCTTCTAAGTTAATAGAACTAAACACATGTGTATGTATTAATTGCTATATAGGTCATAATTTCAACCATAATATTAAATTATGGTATGTATTATTAAAAAGTATAGTTTAATGTATATATTAAATATATATCATTTATTCGTAGATTTTAAATATGGATACTGGATCAAAGAAGGAGATTAAAGAAATGATTACCAAAGATATATCGAATATACATAATTACTTTCATTTCGAACTTTTTTAGTCTTATTGTTACGTCGATTCTTATATTTCAAGATCTAGTCTTGTATGTACGCTGGGGAGCGCTTTTATTTATTGATTCAACAAAGAATATCGTTGTAGGTGTCATACATGCGAGTAAAAGTAACGAAGTACGAGCAGTTTCACTGTAACATACTTCCTGATAATTTCTCGTTATTTATACCATAAGAAAGTATCAAAGAGGAACTCTTATCTCGAACGTGGATCTATTTGTCGATAATGCATGCGTGTAATACTCGAGTGTCGTTCATACAGCGTAAATATACGTGCAGATACGTAAACCTTTTATGATTTTTGTATCAAAGGCAGACCTGCTATAATACTCGCAAGTGAAATATAATTCTACGAAAGAAAATGGAGCAAAAGAGTTTCGTTGGTAATATATTCTTCCTTTTTCATCACAAGTTTCCTCTTTGTTGTGCTTCTGTTACATTATAATCCTGTTAGATTTACGCGCGTAAAATTTCACTTTGTTGCACTATATATCTCATCATCGCCATCTGCCGAACACCTGTGAGAAACGCGGTTTACTTTGTCTCAAAGCGAGCAAACGTTTAATTTCACAAATTGGATTTTCATCAACAGCGAGAAGGGCATATGCGATGTAAAGGAGGCTGTAAGGGTGTCCTAGGGCTTACGGTGGTTGTCACGATGCCGGAAGTGGCGCCGAGCAGACACGTCAAGGGAGAATCAGAATCGCTATTGGCAAAAACCATCACGAACATTTGTCCTTCGCGCCACCAAAATTCTATCTTCTGAGATATTTTTCGCGTTTCCGAGGTCATCGCCACTCTCCTTAACTTTGCCTTACGATGTATAATATCTCGATGTTACGGTAGTTAGAAATTTGTATTAATTTGGAGAACCTTGCAAAAGTACGCAAATCTGCTACGATAGTCGGATAGAGAGTATCGGCAGAGATCTGTTCCTTTATCGTGAAACTCTCTCGGACAACTTAGATGCTACCAGATATCGATTCTCGCATTCAACCATTTCGTAATAAACGTAGATCACCCAAGAAATTTCTCAATTGTCATCCGTTAATTTCGCGCAACTTTTGCTTTATTTTAGCTACGTGGGAACCTATTAGTGCGCAAATGTTACCCCGAAAATGTTACTCCTCTGTGCCAAATATCGTTCACGTGTATAATCAAAGTTGCATAAAACCGCGTACAATTGCATCAGGAAATTTCTAATAATTTGCTCGTCTCGCAGGACGAAAACAGGCTCACGAAGGATCCCTCTGTTCTGGCTATCGAATGTACCGCAAGCACGTAGTTTCAAGTGTCCGTTCTCTAGAAAATTCGAAACAATTTATGGTCGATGGTCGAGTGAACGGTGCAACGGTCGAGTCGGAAAGATCAGAAAGACAAATCATCATAGTTCGAACAGACCGGGAAGCAGAAACGCACTTCCATGATCATTTGTATCGTTGCTCGATCTGTTGCTGCGCAATGACCGAGCAAGCTGTTGATTTTTCTTTTTCTGCAATGCTACTATACTCTACACTCTATGCTTTATACCGTTCTTTTGCCCGCTATTTACCTTGTACGCGAACTTTTTATCGCTAGTGGATTGCAAAAATCCTTTTTTATCACGAATTTTACGTGACAATGCGTAGGTCAAGGTGGACGTAAGACAAAGGAAGGTGTAGATAAATAAGACAGGGTGTATTTAAAAATAATAAGTTATTTATTACAGTTTATTTAATATGTATACAGGCTATTCGTATTATAGCAGCGATAGCTAGTGTTAAATTAACAATGACAGTTTCTATCGTAGTTAATATTATATTGGTTATTGGCCATGACGAAGGCGAATTTTGATAGCCCTGGTCGAGGTCGGTGGTCTGGATCTATAACAAATAATACTATATTAATATAGCAAAAAAATGTCGTAAATATCGATATCATTTGCAAGGCGATTCTTTTTGGGCATAGTGAAATTATGTTGATCAGTTTGTGGATATTAGGTTGAAATTAGATAATAAAGTTATAGATTTACCCGTTTTAAGTGATTGTTCAGGCGCCGTTAATTCACTGGATATGTCGCCCTGAAGCAGGATGTTTAAATTTTGGATCATATATTGTACTGATAGGAAGTATTTTATCGATACAATTATGAGTTTATTTGATTAAAATATCTAACGTAGTGTCTAGTCACCAAACGAATTAGTAGATCAGCCGTGAACAATGGCAGTAATTTGTATAATAACAAAGGATAAGCCAAATATAGCAGAATGACTCATCGGCTAGCGGGAGGTTGTGCCTAATTATCAAAAGCGAAAGAAATATGAAAGATCCTAGTTTGTAGGACTTGTTGACAATCAATGTCAACAATTTTTTCGTTTGGTCCATAGAATGTTGTGAGTGGGCTGTATTTCGACACACGACAAAATTGATAACGTAAATAAATCTTATATATTTGTTTCAAGAAATGATAGCTTGTTTGTGAGCGGTATCTTTAGACAGGTTGTTGAAAACTGGATGTTAATTCGGATTTTATATTTTCAATAACTTCGCATGAGTATTTTAGTCAAATCTAGCACGAATCGAACAGGCGAAAACAATCTATACGGCGTTCGTGCTGAGGTGGTATGGTGATAGGTGCGTAAGGAACTACTCTTGGTGTTTTTAACGAACAATAGTTTATTTAGAACTAATCAACAATCAGAGTTAACAATTAACAATTAACAATTAACAATTACACTTAACAGACAATTGGTAACAACTAACAAATAACGATAGACACCGAGAGATCATTCGACGCGTTGCTATGCAAATAATACCGAGGAGTTACACATTTAATGGCGTAAGACAGACTGCCTGTGCTTTTGTTTCGGATCGCGCAGATTCTTCCCTTCGTAGCCCATCGATATCGTAGCCCAGTGCTGGCACGTGTATGCTCTTCCGAGAATTCGGCGGAAAGAGTGTGAAGATATCGATGGTACATTGGGCACGTCGGTGTTGCGCTTTGGCGGCGTCGCGCTTTGCATCCGGAGCCGTTGAAAAGTTCCGTGGCCCGTGCCGCCACAGTGCTTGGCAGGCTTTTATTTTGTTTACCTAGTGGATCGGTATGAGAGAGTTCGAGACATGTGGAAAGTACGGCTTCCAGGCAAGCAGGGGCTGATTCAGCGCATTAAAATAAGAAGAAAATTTCGTATAAACGTTTTCGAGTAGACGCTTGCTTTGTGTCACAGTACTTTCTTACCTATCTTTAGAGAAATTACTCGAATCGACCAGTTCCAGTTTCTACGGAAACGCGAATGCGTCGCGTCATAGATCGTCCATCTTGTTCGAACAGCTTACACGAATTTGTCGAAAATTTTGATCGTCACGTCAACTAACGTTTTATAAGTAAGAGATTTTAAACGCCCCCGTATTTAATAATCGAACGGATTCGGATCCGAAGAGCGTATTGGTCCGGAAATAAGGCCAGCACGATTTATCTATTTTCCAAGAAATCGTTCATCTGTGTAATGTTTAGCATCGCAAAATAAGCTATAAGCGGAACGTATGGGCATATTAGGCATATTATGTTATATAAAATTTTCTTCTTATTTCAGTATTCAGAATCAACCTCTGCCATATTTTCCACGTGTTCTGATTCACCTTGTATAATATATAAGAATGATAATTGCAAATATATTTGTATAATAACTCTATGACAAGCGCTTAATAATACATACAGTGAACTTGTAGAGAGTAACGTTTGCTGACTGTCGGAGGCACATTGTTGCTGTCTATGCAAAGACAAGTGCCCATTTCTTGTCGAAGAACTCCAGTCAATTCTAGCGTTTCACCCACATAAGTTTTCAACGCTGAAACATGAAAATATATAGTCGTTATTTTTTAGCTTTGCCTCTATTTGATCTTCATCTTATCTGCTTACGCGCTTAATAATAGAACTAGGTTTGGTCTACGTAAAAAGTAACTTCTTTTTATTAAGACTCATATTTATTAAGATTTAATAAGATACAATTTATTAAGATACATGTAACGAAAGGCAGGAAGTAGTAACATTTTACGTGAATTTGCATGGATCGAATATGCTGATGTGCTTACGAATAAGAGAGTATTGATCGATAATTATTAAAGCCAATTGTTTGTGACATGGG
This sequence comes from Bombus bifarius, assembly GCF_011952205.1. Lineage (NCBI taxonomy): Eukaryota > Metazoa > Arthropoda > Insecta > Hymenoptera > Apidae > Bombus > Bombus bifarius. Next base: position 218 of record NW_022884723.1, on the reverse strand, counting down.
AATAAGCAAAAGTCATTTTTAAGTTTAAAGATCTTTAGTTTAGTATTGAAATGTGTTTAATGTATTTTAGCAAAAGTAGATAAAATAGGAATATTAAAAAGTTGTGTTTTGAAGACAAAATTTGACAAAAATGATGCATATACAAATGCTATCTGTGGTCATTAATATATTTTTTCGTTATCGACAGAACATTTTCCCTTGATTTTATTGACATACTG
>NW_022884722.1:0-25042 GCF_011952205.1 Bombus bifarius | reverse complement strand
ATATATATATATATATATATATATATATATATATATATATATATATATATATATATAAACTGTACATAATACATTATAGAATAACATAGTATATAATTTTATATTTTAAAAATATGAGGCATACTATTTAAGATTGTCATCGATTTAAAATCAAAGTATGAAAAGGATACCCTGGAGAGAGTAAAACACAGAATCATTCCAACTAAACATTCAGATCGTACCGACACCTAGGTATCGTCTTACAATTAAATCTCGGTCTCGAATGGATTAAAATGAAATACATACTTGCAGCTTCAACATCTTCAATATCGAGGAGATTCAAACTTTACAAATAAAAGCGGCCTGTTCCCCTTTCCACGACAGACTCTCATACCATATCCGCCCTTATCCAGGCTTTTACTTGAAACCAGGAATGCGTTCATTTACAATTTAAATTTACCCCGACCATCCACTGAATCGTCAGCCCTTTACAAGAAATGAGAGGGAACGTTCGCCCTTGAACACATAAAATAAAAAAAAAAAATAGAAAAGGAAAAAAACCACAAATTTTAGTGAAGCTATTTTACTGAAACTTATTATATCATTTTAACAGCTATATATAAAACGTTGATTTATTTCCTTTCGCGCAGAGCAATTTTATTTCAAATTTCTAGCTTCAGAATGATAATTACGCATTTGTAATTATCAACAAGCTTTAAAAATATGGAATATTCAGCCAGATGAAATATAGGTAAAGTATTTAGAAGAAAAAAGATTGAAATGTTTTATGTAAAACGATTAAATTAAGTGGAGGACTGCGCTTCTTCCTGCTCCTCTACATGGTGCTACGCGGGACTCGCTTCTGAGCACGTCTTTCTCGTTGGAGGCTTCTTCTTTCTTTTCTTTCCCAGTAGAATTTTTACACAATTCTTTCTCCCTTTTATCATTAAATTACCTTTAATTCTTAACGATCTTTAATCTTTGTCTCTTCTTCCCTATATATATATTTTTGTTTACTTTGCTCCGTAGCGAATTTTGTCTTTCTGACGCAGGATTAGGTTCCTGGACTTAGGGAGTTGCTATACGCCAGCTCCACCATGGCGATGGCATTCACTAGGCAGCCTACATAGCCACCTTTCAGCTCACGCTTCGGGACACTTTTTTCGCTGAGATTCTCCGCGATGAGGCATGAAAGCAGAGACCACCGTCTGTGGAGGCATGATTATTCTATTGTTCCTTTTAACGAGTAATCGTTTTACTCGAGTCCTCTTACTAAACCGTAAGTACAAAAGACTATTATACTTAGATAGGTACTTGGTCTCAAGAACCAACTTATTTTGGTCTTTCGATTAAGTTCTTAATTAAATGCTCAATTAGATATTCATAAATATATCTTCATAATATTTCCCTCATCTATTTCTTTGACATTCTAGCAACCTCGTTAAGACGTCCGCCACTTCAACTTCTATCTACAAGTGGCAAAAACTGAAGCTGACCTTCTTCATGGAGAAACATGCCGGAAATGGCATCCGCACGTGTGAATAATTATACTCAGTGTCCAGGTAGTTCTTTCGATCATCCTATAGAAGTCGTTTCTGTTTTTCACAGTTCGTTCACGCCTCCAGAATGTAAAAATATCCAAGGAAGTACCATTAGGAAGCAATGAAATTCAGAGCTTCTGTGGTTATTCCTTTTTCTGATTGTTTCTTTTCTTTGCCCAAAATGGATGATTTCTATATCAAATTGTTTATTCGTATTTTTTTTTAATATTCCTTGAGATTTTCAATCAACTCGATTTCGAATTTTTTAGCACCCGATCTTCTGGTTGACGTCGTTAAGAAAGAGGAACGAGTGCACAGGAAGCATGGTCGGCGTGAGCATGATTAGATCCGGTCTGCCCGATGACCTTGCCAGTGATAATAGCGGTTCGTTAAGGTGGTTGCAGTCTTGGTTTGCTTCTGTTTCGATTTCCAGCGAACTCGTCAGCCGGCATGGCTTCCGAGATGCTCCCCCTGAAACAAGTCGAAGGGAAATAATTAATGGACTCTCTGTTCGATTGTACGTGGATGACAAGCTGACTGTAAAAAGAAATATACAAATACGATTAGAAAATATAATCCGAACCCCTTTCGGTTTGATCTGAAGGTTTCTTTTTCTAGATGGAACCAAAGATTCTTATCTGGTTTATGGTGAGCTAAGGAACTCTTTGAAAACAGCATTTATAACTTTCGAAAAAGAGACAGGTATTTCTTGCGCGAACAATTGAATAATTAATTCGTTCTCTAAATATCCTTATTTGTTGTTCCTAAAATACATAATGATTGGAAGCTTCTTACGGGAAGCGCAATCAGCCGCTGATATCATTGAAGTCGAAACGTCATTAAAACCATATTACGATTCGCATGCGACATGCTCCATTCATGAAAACACAAAAGCAATAAACAAGTATAAATCAACGAAATAAATCCTCCGAGAACGAGACGTTACAGGAATTATACCATTGCGAGGATACAAAAGACTTGCTCATGAGCTACTTCCTTCAAGTAGTCGAGCGGTGTATTTTCCGGTCGTTAACTTCCATATAATGGGATATTAAAGAGTACGGACACAACGCTGCTATTTTTCAACTGTGTTTGCGAAATGAAGTTCGTCGTTATCCGATTAACACGCTTGCAGATGCGTTCTTTTTGTTGCAAAGTAAATGAACAAATTGTACGAGGCAACTGTCATTAGCGTAATTTTAACGTGTACATTTACAGTATGATATTAACCATTATTCAGGATTGTTAAAGTGAATTAATGCGTAACTGCGTCATCCACGATTGACCATGATTATGGTAGTGACTATTGCTATAAATGAAGCTTAATAGTTGTCGACAAGAATCACTCGAAAATCGTGTTCATAAATCATTCTCTCGTCTCGTATCGTGTTCGTCGGGCGGAAAATAAGGTTGTGTTTTAAAGAAATCGCGTGTTCCGATTACTATCAAACTTACTGTGTCACTCGCATAGCAGAAGAAAAAGATTAAGATAAGGTCACCAATGAGCAAAACGTTTAACGTATAAGTGTGGTACATTAAAATTGAGTCCACTGCAACCCTCATGACATTTAAAATCCTACGCGTATATTGAGTAAAGTTGTTATATTAAATATAATCATATTAAATACAAGCTCGTCCGCTGGATTCCCAAATTATTTGGTTAAATACTTTGAATACGAGAATACCGAGTGTTAACAGTAGTAAATCCTCTATATGGTATGTTTACTTTGCTATCTTGAATAGGTAAATAACATTACACTTTAACGCATTTAACCAATATTATACGCATATGCACATAATGTTACTGTTACATATAATGATATATACGTAGATATACACGTTAATTAAATCCTCTATATGGTATTTTTATATCAGTATCGTAAACATTGTAAACCGGAAATCTTTTATTACACACGTACATATACAGTCAATATTATTGTTACATATAGTGATACATACGTTGATCCACACATTAATTAAATCCTCTATATGCTATTTCTACTTTGCTATCTTGAATAGATAAATAACATGTCGCTTCCAGATGTCAAATAATATTTGCCAAATGCACATATAATGATATAATTACATATAATGATAATAACAATATAATAATTATATATAATATTGATAATAATGATATAATTACATATAATGATATATACGTTGATCCACACATTAATTAAATCCTCCATATGGTACTTTTGTATCGGTGTCATGAACAATTTTTCCCGAACGACCTTCTATGACGCATGTACGTATATCGAGAATATTATTGTATTATATATAGTGATACATACGTTGATATACACATTAATTAAATCCTCTATATAGTATTTTTACTTTGCTATCTTGAATAGATAAATAACCTCGAATATAGACATACAGGTACACTTACGTTGATATACACCTTTGTACAAGGTGTCAAAAAATTTTTTATCACGGCGTTTTTTTAAGACGATTTTATAGCTTCAAAATTGATCTTGACACGATTTTCAATGTCAAATTATTTTCCTATTGCATCATGTGATACTCATTAGGAGGAACGAAACTTCTGTTTTCTTAGAAAAAATGTTTGAAATTTCATTAATTCCTAGATTGATTTTATTTATACTTTAAGGTCAGATATGACATCAAATAATGTCAATACTAATATCTAGTTATTTGTCAATTTATAGCATCTGAAAAACAAGATATCTTCGAGACAGCGTGGGTTTTCTTTCCAACTTTCTTAACTTTCAACAATAAAATTTTCGTCAAACGATACAATCTATCCAACAAAGTTCTTGCACACAGCCAATCTCGTAAGAACATAGATCTTCTTCAAGTATTATTCTTCACAATGCTTCGTGTGGAATTTCTACCTGACGAGTTATTATTAAACGATTAAAAGCTTATTATTATACGATAATGTAATATCGTAGAATAGCTTTGATTGGAGATCGGCTGAAATTAGAAAACACCGTGTACGCCGTCTTTTTGTGGTTTGTTTACATCCAAGAGCGCCTAGTAACAGTGACGCGAGAAAAGATAAGCAGCGTCAAAACAGAAGTACGGTTTCATATTTCAAGGAGTGGCAATCGAGAGGCCAGAGTATGTGAGCCGAAAATTGTGTATGTGTGTGTGTGTGTGTGTGCAGGACCGAGCAGGAATGCATTGGCGAGGTTCAGAGTTGATCGAGACGTCGAAGTATAGAGTCGTTAGAATTGAGTTGCGAGTGTTGTCGAGTGTTAGAGTTGCTAGTGAGAGAGAGAGAGAAAGTTACCAAATAGTTGTCAAGTTATTTGATGTAAATACGAGCGTTGCATTTAGTTTTCCTGTTAATCAAACATCGTTTGATTAACTAATATCTCTGTCTAACTAATATCTGTATTTTCAATCCATTATTAATAAATTATAATTAATCGGACAAAATTACACCTTTAATATATTCCGATATTACAATAACTTACTTTTTTCTACGTCAATGGACACGAAAGACGTTGAGTGAGGAATTAGAACAAGTGTGGATCGTTGGAAACCACTATGCTGCGGTCTACCATTCGTTTTACCCTATATATACCACGGAACAAAGGATAATTTTCACCGGCTTCATCAAGAGCACATTTTCTAAGCTTTATTATTTATTATTACACCCATTATATTATATTATTACGATATTATCTAATTAATTGTTGTTTATTTATCTTGATGCTTATATTAACTGTTATTTGAAACATACTTTCAACAACATAATAAATACAGAGTAAAGGTTAATGAAATTTTAAACAGCTTTTTCCAAAAGAACATGTTATATCCGTGTAAGGACTATAACATTTCTGTTTCTTCGTCATGAGAACTTTATGACGCAATAAAAACTGTTGTCCTTGAAAATTATACTCCAGATCAATTTTGTGATCCATTTTTTCTAACAGATCACCATCTCCCACGGCTATAACAAGTAAGTTTTTAACACTCTATACACATAGAAAACACGTATTGATTACGATTCTGCTGATTAAAACACGGAACGTCAATATATTTATTCACTATGCCAACACAGATAACATTTACCACTGACGAATATAATATATATTTGAAAGGATGGAAATTTTATTTAACCGACTATATGACCATACTCGGTTAAGTATCAACAGCGACTATCTATCAAAAAGATTAAAAATTTTAGCCATGTGATTTGGTCCCTTAAAGCGGGGATTTTAGAAGTAATATTTTTATAATAAAAGAATTCATGAAAAAGTTGTATTATCATAGAACTAATGATAAAATGATCTGGTTCTTCATTATATAATGTTCTAAAATTTGTTGTATATATAGGATGTACAAACAGTGATATCAAGGTATCAGTTCTTCCTTCCCAAGGGACAGTTTCATTAAAATTCTGATAGAATTAAAAATTAATTATTAATATCCTAACAATCATATATGTTAAATACATTATAGTCAACGATATATACCTGAGCGAATGTAGGGGTGATTCCTTGATAATTATAAATGTCATCAGCCCACATCATTGTGCCACTTCTTTGTACTCCAGCCTCTAGATTAACAGCCTAAACAAACATACAAAATTTTATAGAAGCTGTACAAAATATAGTATATATGCGCAATATTGAAGCGTTCAAGGGGATATAAAGGTAATGTACATCACATACACGTGTACTCTCATGCAACAAAATACAATTAGATTTAATAGTATAAGCTCTTTTATTCATCATAATAGATTGGAAATTTAAGTGTCTTACGAGGGTGAGTAAAAAGTTACCCGCTCTGTCGGTGTAGAATTTATTTTAAGCAATTGTCAAAAAAGACATACATCATTTTTTGACGTAATCACTCAATTTCTGTATACACTTTGTCCATTTGCTGAAGGATCTTCGTATTTTCTCATTGAAAAATGTTTTGGGCTGAGTTGCGAACCACGAATGTGTGACATCAATCACATCTCAACCTACATCAGTGATAATACATCGACGGTCGACTTTCGAACACTTTTGGACACATCACCACCTTATCATCATAGCATACACCAAGACTGTGACGCACCTTAGTCCACATCAGAGATAGGATATGGACCCCCGACCTTTGGACACTTTTGGATACATCACCACCTTATCATCATAACATACACCAAGGCTGTGATGCACCTCAGTCCACATCAGAGATAGGATATGGACCCCCGACCTTCGGACACTTTCTACATCATAACCTACACCTAGCCCCTCAACATCCTAAAACCAAAACGTATATAAACCGAGACTTCACCCAGCTCGGGCAGTTCTTGTTCCTCTTCTAGTTGTTGTACTCATACAACCCCTATTCTCCGGTTCGGTGTTATTTTGTAAGTGTGAACATTTATAATAAAGTTTTATAAAGGAAAATAAGTAGTTGGGTTACGACTCAGCCTTCTTACTACCACCCAAGTACCAACTTTACGTGACATTTTGGCGATCCGTGCCAGGATCTATTCACTTCAGTGCAAACGAAATTACGATTTCGGCGTACGCGCATCATTGAAGATCGAAGGATCAACGGACCCAGTGCGAATCTTTGCTACTACGAAGCCCTGCAGCAACTTTCAACGTTCCATTACGGTGAAACTAGACGAGAGGACTACGGTCAGCGCAGAGCAAGCCTACGAATAAGATTCGGAATCTAGAACCAACCAGAGAGGAAACATCCCTGAGACTCCTCAACGGTCATAGCTACTACGGTAAGCTGAAAAATCTGGATCCATTTTCACGATACCGTGTGAGAAAACCCAGTTTCTCAAGCGCTTCGAGTCCAAATAGCAACAGTAGTTCAGACTCAATAAGCTCAATTAGAATCATGCCCACATCACGAAAAGACAAAGTCGAAACTATTGAAACCGTTTCTACAAACGGAGGTACGGACAATTCGATTCGTGCCATACTCGACGTAATTCAAAAACAAATTGAAATTCTTGCGCAACGTGTAGAAGAGACACAACGGACGGCCGACAGTGAAAATAAGAAGCGTGCAGCGGAAATAGAACTATTAGGCAAAAATATCTCTAAAATAAAAATAGGACGCGACGCTACTACAGAACTAGGCTCCCTTATTACTATGGACGAATCTGTTGCCGCGAGAGATAGAACTTCCCCACCATGCGTTCCAATTCGAACAGAAGAAGACAACCATCCCTCTTACGAAGACCGTCCACCGCAATTCGCCTCTCCGAGCTTACGGGCCAAAGACGCGATAGTATGTATTCCGCAATTAAACGGCGAAGACAATATCGGAGTAGAAGAATTCATACGCGAAGTACGCGAATTACGAGCCATGTGTAGCGAACCCACGCTACTATTAAAAATGATCAAAATCGGGAAAATCACGGGTAAAGCCGCAATGGCCATCTGCAATATACCGATATACGAATACGGACACCTGTACGATGCCCTAAGACGAAACGTAGCCACCCAAGACTCTGTTAGAGAACATCAAGACCAGCTACGCGAAACGAGGCAGCGTCACGACGAAAGTGTGCAAAGTTATATCATCAGGTTCCGCAGAGCGCTCAATAAGTTACAATACAGTATAACGAACGAATACTGTGACGAAATTACTAGACGAGCTATGAACGACAGGATTTTAAAGGTTCCGTGATCGATTTTATCCGAGGCCTGAAAGGCGAAATAGGACAATTACTACTCGCCAATCCACCATACAATATCCTTGAAGCCGAAAAGAAAGTATCAATTGACACCGCTTCACAGGATTATATTTTCATTAAAACAGACTTAATGTTTGATGTCAATAGCTCGACAGAATACCAGAAAGAGTCTGTGAAACGAAGGAAAGAAGATATTGCAGTATTGTATAATGATTTGTCACCATCTTCGTCACAAGATACTCAAAATTTACAAGAATGGTTTGACAAAAAAAGTAAAAGTTTAGGAGAAGCAGAAAAAGATCATAACAAGAAGGATAATATTTCAATGAGAAATATTTTGGACGGCGATACAAATAAAGAAAACCAAATTGAAACGAAGGAATTAGAAGCAGTTAGTAAATCAACTGCTGAAAATGATACAAAATCAATAGACAACGTTGAACAAAATATATCATTAGAATCCATACAAAAAGCAAGAGATGATGCTTACAATAATGAACATTTGCTTATAGAAGAAGACCAAATGATGACAGCGAAAAATGCGTGTGACACTACAGAATTAAAAACTTCAGCAGATCTTATGTCGAGAAATTTAGATGCTAATACACAAGAGAAGTCTTTAGAGAATAAAGATGACAAGAATCCATCTCCATCTATGTTAGATAGTAGTAAACGGAGCAGTCGTTATAATGTTGCTACAAAGCCTGCTACTTCGCCAAAATTTGAAGAAATTGTTTATAATCAAACAAGACAGTCAGACACAAATAAAATTTTGCGAAGCGCTTTAAAGATTCACAAGAATTACCTAATAAAAAATAAAAAGAATTCATTAGAAGGAGAAAAAGAAGTAGGGGAAAAGAAGAAAATGAACAGACCGAAATTATTTCAAAAAATATATCAGATGATAAATGTGATTTGCTTTAGAGAAAAAAAAATTATCCACGAACTACATTAGGAATTTATCTATTTTAGTGAGGAGAAAGAGAAAGGATAGAGGAGTTGATCAATAGACTGTGGATTTTGAAGCGTTTATGAAAATATTACAATTTTAATAAAATATTCAATGTAAAGTCTTTGTTATAATATTCAGATAGATAGATGAAAAAAAAACACGCACACGTGAAAAGAGTTCAATCTTTTGGAATACAAATTGAAGAACTAACAATAAAATTAGAAGGAATAACATAAGTCACAAATATGAAGTTGACCTGCTGGAACAACAAAAAGAAGGCCAAACTTAATTCATGTGTTAGTAATTCAATGGAGGAACGTGATAAGCTGGAGCTAAAGATGCAAAAGAGATAAAATGTAGTTCTTGAACCACAAGGACAAATAATCTGTCCTTCAATGTGAACTAGACGAACTAAAGGGTGAATATGAAAAAGTGGGTGATTTTGGATATAAATATGAAGAAGAAACTAATAAATTGAAACTGGATTTTGAAAAAGAAGAAAAATGATCCTTGTCAATGAAAATAAATTTGAAATATTGCGTAGGGTAGAAATTGAAGGTAAAGTAAAAGATATGAACGAACAAAATAATTTTCTTAGAAAAGAACTGGAAAACGTCCAAAAACTTTCCAAAGATGTTAATAATCGCTTACTCGAGGCGAACCAAGAATTAGAAGATTCACATAGAAAACACACTCTTATTTGAAAATTGAAAAAAAAGGAAAAAAAAATCAGGAAGAATTAGGTGATATAATAAAACTTCATGATGAAGAAAAATATAAACTGATACAGCATTGGTGTTCTGTAGAATGTCAAACTGCCATAAAGGGTTACATTGATGGAAAAGTGCAGTAAATATTTAAATAACAATCCATGACTTTTTAAGTAATTGTAACAATCTTGATGTTTTACTATGGAACAACTAGATGAAGTGCACAGTGACATTAATAAAGTAGAATCATCGATAAAAGTAGATGTATCTTCTTCATTAATATCAGAATCAACCACTGATATTATAAAGAATGTGCATGATATTCCAGAAAATAAAAAAAAAAAAAAAATAAGTCACCTGGAATGTACAGATAATACAATTCAAGATGGTTTAGTAGTAAATAAATGTGATGTAACAGATTTAAATAAAAACAAAAAAAAATTTTTAAAGTAAGGAAAGTAGTGAGACAGAGAGCATAAAGAACGCTGCGATTAATGAAGTAGAACAAAAAATAATAAATAAGGACCCACAAATTGATGATCAATATAAAAAAAAAAAAGATGAGAAATTTCAAGAAGAGCAAGCAGAGAATACAACTGAGATTGGAGATCATTCAAGATATGCAGGTGACACATCTTTAGATAAAGAAAGTACGAACGATGTTGAAATATTTAATACAAATGAGGGTGAACAAAACATTGAGAAACACAACGTTTGTACAGTGTTAAATATAGATACAGTTAGTGTTACTAATGCTCAGTGTCAAGCATTAATTAAAACACTTGGTGAAACTTTTGATGATAAAGCCCAAACATTGCATGTAACGGATACAGACACAGATTTGTCTAAACTAGTTGATAGTAGTTCAGAAGTAATGGTACTGACTGTAGAAACTACTATATATTAATGATATGAATGAAAGTACAGAAGAAAATATTATTTTAACTGTACATGAAAAGGATGCTGTTGTAAATTCCAATGAAGAAAAAAAAATGTTTCTGCAGAACAAAAAGGAATGAAGAACGCTGAAATTGTAAATGAAGAATTTAATTCGATAGGTTAAGCACGAGAAAGTGATGGAACAATTATAGAAGTAATTTCAACAGAAATTGTGGCCCAAGAAGTTTCTGAAAATTGTAGCCAGAAATACAATTATGACATATTAAATCATACAAAGACAAGAAACGATTCTATAACTCCTATTACCTCAGGAGTAGTGATCTAGAAACTGCAGATGACATTGATATTAAAGAAAAGAATAACAAGAAACAACAAATGGAAATGGCAAGATTGATCTTTTGATAGTTCACATAAAATTAATGTAGAAAAGAAAATTATTCATAATAAAATTGTCGTACTTATACATGTTGCTAATACAGAAGGAAGGAATAAATCTATAAGTGAAGCAGATAAAGTGCGCATAACTAACAAAAGAAGTGTCATTCAGGATATCTTTGATGATTGGGGCATTGAAAATGCAGAAGATGACAGTCAGTCGGTATCCAAAGCTCCAGATACTGTGGAAATTGAATTGAAAAGTTTACTAAATGACACAAAAACACGAACTATAGAGGAAAGCACAGTTGTACTGGTTGAAGAAGAAATTACATGCATGGAAAAAGAACCAGTTGTAGATGCTGAAAAGGCTTTAGAAGTTGCTAAACAAAGAAATGCAAGTATCAAAGGAACAACTGGATAACAATCAAACTATAAAGAAACAACAAGATAGTATAAAACCATTACTCAAAGACCACTAACTCATTCTATATCACAGGCTGTTAGAAAGTCTACGAAAGATTCAACACGTGATACTGCGGCATTTCGTCAAACTTAGCAAATTATCCCTATTAATCGTAGTCGAAATTTAACCAGCCAACAACCTTCACAGGTTGAAATAGCAAAAGCATATACCACGACGAAGAAGAACAAGTACAAGTCGAGCCAGTCAGAGTTCAATTCCATCGCTCCATACTGAGGAAACATTAAGATTTTGGAGGACCAAAATCAATCTAAAGAGGGGGGTATGTGACATCAATCACATCTCAACCTACATCAGTGATAATTCATCGACGGTCGACTTTCGAACACTTTTGGACACATCACCACCTTATCATCATAGCATACACCAAGACTGTGACGCACCTTAGTCCACATCAGAGATAGGATATGGACCCCCGACCTTTGGACACTTTTGGATACATCACCACCTTATCATCATAACATACACCAAGGCTGTGATGCACCTCAGTCCACATCAGAGATAGGATATGGACCCCCGACCTTCGGACACTTTCTACATCATAACCTACACCTAGCCCCTCAACATCCTAAAACCAAAACGTATATAAACCGAGACTTCACCCAGCTCGGGCAGTTCTTGTTCCTCTTCTAGTTGCTGTACTCATACAACCCCTATTCTCCGGTTCGGTGTTATTTTGTAAGAGTGAACATTTATAATAAAGTTTTATAAAGGAAAATAAGTAGTTGGGTTACGACTCAGCCTTCTTACTACCACCCAGGTACCAACTTTACGTGACAAATGCATCGTCGTCTTCACCTTTTCATCAGCTTTTTCGGCATCCATCTCGCACAAACTTTTTAAAACCCAAATCTGTCATGCACTATTGCATAAGCAGAGCCGTGGCTGATTTGCAAATGATTTGCCACATTATCCAGTGTCACTCGTCTATTCCATAGAGCATAAGTTCATGAGCACGTTCAATGTTGTCATCGTGGATGTGGACGGGCGTCCAGCTGTTTTTTCATAACACTTGTGCGATCTTCTTTGAACTTTTGTGCCCATTCAAACACACTTCGTGACAAAACACTTTCTCCATAATGTGCATTAAATCTTTGATAAATATAGGCATCAAACATAACCTCCGACCACAAGAAACGAATCACAGCATCCTGCACTGTTTTCCTGCAAATCGCCATTGCAAAGCGCCATTACTCGCGCAACGGTCACAAACGAATTGACGTAATACAATGAAACCTACGCAGCAGCACTGAACAGATATTGACGTCATACGAAGAGTGCAGATGGATCAATACGGTCGACAGAAGTTTTAACTATCTGGAGTGCGGATAAATTTTTACCGAGAGTCGTATAGGAATCTATAATCTGTAAGTACACCTTTGGCTGAATGGAAATTTCTCTTACATATAGTCAAAAATGCAGAAACAGTGTATTGAATTGGAAAGTGATAAAAAATAAGCGAAGTTTCGAGGTTGCATGTGATTGCATGAGTACACAGGACGTTTTTAGCGAATAAAAAATAATTTTGAAAGACACGAGACTTAACTTGTATTTCATGCACTCTCTGTGTCCGAATTTCCAGAAGCTCTCTATCTTATGAAGTGTTTTAGATTAGCCGGAAAATTTTGTATGTACATGCAAGAAGTATACGATCTAAGTGGAATATTCCATTATTCTCTTGATACAACAGAAACGAAATTTACAGAACTTCTCAGAAAGTTGGTTTATTATTACCAGATTAATAGAGTTAATATACGTTTATCATCTTTACATACCTAAGTCGTGGAGGTTTATCGTGCGTAAAAAATTAGTGTCGTTTCAAAGTTACATTTCGTACATTTTAAGCCTATAATTTGTAACGTACAAAACAATGTAAATTTGAGCTGTTTCTTATCTCCACAATAAGAAAATCCAACTTTACGTTTTTTACACAATGATATTTATGGAACAGTAATATCATATTATTGCATCGCTTGGAGAATGAAGTCAAGGTACGACGTGACCCTAGTGTAAACGCTGGGATAGCCAGCTGTGCCGCACTTATAAGCGTAAGACACAATACCTATTAAATACGAGGTTAATTCATGTTGTATCAGCAGTGGTCCGCCGCGGTCAGCCTGAAAGGATCGTTAAATTTTTAATCAAAGATACTGAAATATATCGATCGAATTGTATTGAAATTATACTTATATACAGTAATAATCTTCTACTGATTTGTGTATAGAAATACTCCAATTTATAATGTACATGTTATATGTATTTTGAGCAAAACTAAGATTAGAAGGAAATTAGATTAAATACCATAATGAGGTGTGAGAAGTGGGCAAAACTATTAAATTGTGTTTATCTATTATTTCTAATGTTTAAGACGTCGATTTGATGTTAATTCGAATTGACGTGGCTTCAGATACCGTATAGTTTGTAGTAACTCTGTAACTTAATTACCGTACAAGAATCCTCTCCACCCTGAGCATGTTCGGCGCATATTATACCATCAGTGATATCAGGTGCATTAGGAAATTTGGAATAAGCTATTTTGCATTCGGCGTTCTTAATCACTGGCATTTGTACTTCCATTAATGCATTACGTCGTGGTCGTCCTACGAAGAAAATAAGAAAGATATTTAAGACTGGAACTGTTTAATTTTATTATAAAATTGATATCACTTACTATATCTTAATGCTCCCCATCCAGCAACAAGGGGGTTATAGCCGACGAAGTTGCTCTTTCGTAGGGGCTATTTCGTACAAATGGAATATACGTACCCTGAAAAATAAAAAAATAAATGAAAATGCAGGAAACGAATGACCAAAAGTATGAGAAAGAATTGTACACGCTTTATGACACAATATATGTGTACAGTAAGAAATTTCAGGATATGATACTTCAGTAATACTCAATAGCATATATATATATTTGAGGACTTACTCGAAAATGGCACCCCCTCCACCAATCTAAGAATGGCAATATTATGATTTTGTATGTTTTCTATTCCATCCATATGTGCACAATGTGCTGCGGTCAAAACATGCCTAGCCGATATCAGGGATCCTCCGCACTTCCATAGTGGTTTGTCTGGGTTTCGGGGATTACGAAAACCTAATGCAGCGATCCATGGCCAAGCGCCTAAAATGCAATAGTCATAGTTGTGAATATACATAATTTTTTCTCACGTAATGAGTAACAACGATTATTACCTATTCGTTATTCGATCATACAGCAGACGATAAGTATATACGTACAAATACTCTGAAATAGAGATTTGATAAAGACAGAAATTAAATTTTTATTCCAGTGGAATGCAAATTATTAAATAATTCTATATAATTTCTATTTGAACTATACTGAACTATAAAGTTCAAACGTGTAATTTCTGCCCTAACAGTTTTTGATCTCTATCGATATTATTACTCCTATATCAATTTTTTATTTCAAGCAAAAAGATACTCTTCCTAACATGAAGTAAAAGAAAGAAATAATTCAAGTTAATAAGTAAAGTTATTACCGATAAAATCATAGCATTATTATTTAGTCTAATTGAAATGTACATTGATGTGCTGTTTAATGCCTTTAAAGTTCATTCTTTGCAGTAAATGGCTTATTATTAATCGGAAAAAAAGACATAAAACGTACCAAGTTCAGCTGGTTTACCATCGACCACCCTGGTATGAGAGACGTTGCTAAGAAGTCGCAAAGAGAGCGCAAAGAAGTCGAAATTACTTATTGTAATTAGTAAAACGACCTGAGAGGCAGACAGATACAAGAAAGAAGGAATATTATATTAGCGGCATTTTTGTAGCCATTATATATGGTTTCGATCGCATAATTAATCAGTATCAACTTACCAGTCTTTAACGGAAGGACAAAAAGAAGAGCAGACGGCACACACACCGCAATCATGATCATTTTCAAGTAGAATCTCAAACTGCCGTACATCTTCGAAAACTTCGTTAGTCGTAAGGGATCAAAGGATGATGTCCGCGCTGCGGAAAATAGATGAGAAGCGGCTATTTCAACAACCACCGTGTAGGTACTGCACTAGCCAGAAGTATCTGCGACAGAAATCAGAATACACTCGTTTTCGCATGGTTGGATCAATTTCGCGTGGGAGTAACCTGATTGAACCTAACGCGGGATAATTGCTCAACTCACGACTTTAACCAAACCGCTTGATTCTCTGTAAATGCTTGAAATTGACGCTTGGATTCTTTCCAGATTAACTAGCTTTGCCCCTCCCTCCCTTTATCTATTTTCTTAGATCGACTTAGACTGCCACAACATATTATCTTTCTTCTTTTCTTTTCTTTTCTTTCCTTTTGATCTTTTAAAGCCCTAAATCGCTGGCTATTTTGTATACTATATATTTTGTACACTCAATTACTCTGTAAGTCATAAGTACATATGTTTTACAACGTTATTTGTCATATTTCAGTTAAACCCCAGAAAAGCCAGAAATATATTTGCAGCGTGTTTTAACGCGTCCCTGGCAAAGATCTCAAAAACGAGTTGCGACACAATTTAAAGCGACAAATAGCACCGCGTATCTCGTTGTGGTAACACACGGTTCGCCAGCTTTTTAAAAGCGCTCTCCTTTCTTCCCTGTCTCTTCGTTTTTTCTTAACGAGCAAAACCATTTTCGCGAGGACGAGAGTACGGAAATGACGTACTGGCAATTTTGTTTTGTGATAATACAAGCAGCTCGGTTTCAGTGAATTAAACTTGGCCCCAAGCTTCTACTTATCCCTACCTTCCTTTCCTTTATTTTCCCTTCTATATCGGTTTTGCGGTTTTCCACATTTCCATCACAATAAACCATGTTTTTTCTCGATTTTACATGTTAGCCAATGATTCACGGCAAAAGCGTCGACTGTAAAGATATTTGTAGTTGCAATAGCAACAAGTATGTTTTCTCAAATAGAAAATATTGGGAGCGTACACGCTGGCAAAACAATTCATGAATAGCTCGTCCTTTGCTTGTTATTTGTTTCGATACTGTTAGCAAACAAATTCATGAAACATACTGGTATAGCGTAAAATGAACATAAAAGTTTTGCGTACACTTGAGAGCTGAACTTTGGTTGTTATACGTATATTATACATATACGCACACAGTTATGTATATGTATATATATATAGAAAATTCCTTAGAACTTTGAGCTTAATAACATATTAAAATCATTAACATTAAGGAGGTGAACTTTACTTACCAATTACCAAAGTTTCTTCCGCCAAATAATACATAAAAATTGAAAAAGATAATGTAACTAGTTTTAACTTTTTTTTGTGTTATAATTTGAATCACTCGATTTATCCGACTGAGGATGGTCGATCGCAATCTCAATTTATACGTATTCTCATCGCATGAAATAGATCACACGAGGGATTTTCAAAAGTCGATGGAATATTAATCGCGATTAATTATTTGTAGGTGTATTCTGTGCGGCTAAAGCAGTCACCTAATGAATTATTGAGTACCAGGAATGTTAGCGGTAAACAGGATTGCGGCTATGAATGATTCTCTAATGTGTATATTAGAGATGAATTTGATAATTTATCCTCATAATATGCAATCCGCTTTTAAGTGGAAATCATAATTAACAATTTCTGTTTGATTAAATATGAAGAGCAGATAAATCGATACGCTTAAATCAATATTAGAATTTCTTAACAGTTTTATCAAATATTTTAGCACTGTAAAAGCGTCGTAGTAGAGAAATATTAGGTTGTTCCAAAAGTTTCTTTCGTTTTATAAGAAAGTAATAGATGTACAACATTTTTCGTTTTATATTATTTTATTGAATTACGTGTGGTCCACCTTTTTCCAATTTAATGTAAAATAATATAGAATAACATAAAACAAAATATGTTGTGCATCTGTCATTTCTTTATAAAACGAAAGAAACTTAGGACAACCTAATAGAAATTTACTTTTATTATCCATTATAAAAATGGATTGTTAATCCTCTAGGAGATACGAACAATATAATTGCAATTAATAAGGAATAAGTTAGCATAACTTAAACCAGCTTTTGCAGAAGGCTATTAGCTAAAGATGTTTATTAAACAATGACAACATGAATTTTCTTAAGTACCCCATTTGGTACTTAATCTACTTCGTAAGTACTGTGTGTCCTAGCCTTCAAAGGATGCAATTTTAACCAGAATGTTTCACATTACTTACCCGTATTATTTCCTTGTAATATAATTTATATTTACATTATCTACGTTACGCTACATTCTACGCGTTAATATAATGTGATTTTTATTTCAAATCGAAGTTATTCAAAATTTGTAGTATCTCAATAAAAAATTAACAGCCTGCAAAAACTTCACAGAAGCATTAGTATCTTCGAAACTATTGAATTCAAATGGCTAATATTCCTTAACAATATGCATTCGACGACGTTTATCGAGAGAAGTATGTGGCGTAATAGTTAAACTTTCAATTCATATACATATATCGTTTATGAAAAAGTAGTCATTCTGCTTTTGTGATCTGTGACACACTATAAATTCTCATAAGCTAACTAACGCCTAATCTTCTGTAACGTATTAATATAATATAGGTATGTATATCTCGACTTTGAGCAACCAATTGGTGCTAAATAAGCTTTAGTACATACTTCTTACACGTAACAAAAGACCAGTTAACATCTCTGCTCTTAAAAGAAAAACGAAAGAAGCTCTGAAAAGCTGCAGAGTTCAGGTCGAATAACACCAGCTCAGATAAATGACCCTCTAACTTACCTTTGTCCTCATCGACGTCAGTGATTTTAAAGCTAGTTATAAAGTGCACTTCTCAGCCAGCGTCCACGGCAGTCAATATTATTTAACGGGTCTTAACGCGATGTAAAAAGGGAAAAAGGAGGAAAGAAGGAACAGGGAAGCAAAGAGAAGAAACGAATTTTTCATTTTCTCGAAACTGGATCAAGTTTCAGGCTGCTCGCCAAAGAGTCTGTAGCTAACGAGACAAGATTAGACAAACCACGCTTTAAAATTCCCACAGAACTATAATAATCCTCGAAATCAATACGATTCGTCGATCCATCGCCTGATTAAAAAATGAGATAGGATGAAGCTCACTAGTCGGCCTTTGAACTTTCAATAGCGCTTACGGCTCGTATACTCTAGTTTGAATGCTACAATGTAAGCCAAGTCAGCTGTAACTAGCGTTCGCGTGATTGTCGCTATCTATTATTCACGCGTTACACGTTCACCAGACAAACGCGTCTACCGGTAGACATTGTTTTCTGTCCTGAGTTTCAAAGCAATTACGTTGCTTCGTGTAATCAAATCTCGCCAAACTAACGATAAGTTCTTGTTTGATCTTACACAGTTATTAAAACTATACAAGTTAAACCAATCTATCGTAATATCTACCAAAATATCGTAATATTTCTCCAAATTCCAAATATGTTATTGTGTTGTTTGAAGTATTCCTTCATTATTATTAGTATAATAGAACGATAATATTTATTGTAAATATGTTATTAGGGGCATTGATGCAGCTTTACTCAGGCGTCTCGAAAAGCAAATATACGTATCATTACCCAATGAAGTTGCTCGACTTGGTATATTCAAATTATACCTTAGCAACCACTTATTAGAAAATACAGATATTGTAAACCACATAGTAAAATGTACTGAAAGATATTCTTGTGCAGATATAAAATTGTTTTGTAAGCAAGCGTGGCTACTAGAAATAAGCCCGATATGGAGGAGACTTGAAAAGAAAGAAACACCTGTTACCACTTTGAAATATGAATTAAAAAGTTATGAAATATTAGCAAAATTGTTAAAAAAAATATCACCTACAGTTATGCAAATAGATAAATATGATACGTGGAACAAATAAGTACGCAATCGTAAGGACAGATATTGAAAAATATAAATAAATGGATTATCGTTCGAGAAATCATTCGCATGTGTGTGCATGTGTGTATGCGCGCATGTGTGTGCGCGCATGTGTGTCATTTGTGTGCGTGTATGTGCGCGCACGCGCTATAAGCTAAGTTTAAAATGTTCGGTTGTATTATATCCTTGTATTATATATGTCGGAGATGAAAGGAAAACTGGAGCCTTCCCTTTGCAATTTTGAGGAAGCCTTCTAATGCTTTAGCCTAGATTTTATCATAACTGTAATTAAGCAATTGTCATTTGTAATTGTTTGATATTTGTGAAAGCGAAAGTGGGTTCGAGGTGACAACTGGTCGCCGAACGTAGCCACGGTCACGGGATAAACGTTTTGCCTGACGAAGGTGTGGATCGGTTGTATTGTTCTCCCTAGAAATCACATAGAATTGTACTTTAGAGATGTCGATATAATGGGACACACGTTGTATTAGGAATCAATCTCCAGACAGAAACTGCCTAGTAACGGCGTTTGAATCTTTCTCGATGTTTCCAAAGAGTATACAACAAACTTTTGACAGAAATTGCCTAGCAACAACGATTGGAACCTTCTCGATGTTTCCAGCGAGCATATAACAAACAAATGCAGTCGTATAGCGAAAAAGATTTTCATCAGATATTCATTCGTGTGATCGCCTTGGAAAGTGATACATCGAGCAATTTACCGAGTGTCTCAGTAATTGTATTTTGTGTTTAAAATTATTCGAAACATAGTAAAGAGTTATCCCGTTGACCGTGGATTCGTTTGAACCCCGGAACATTGTTAATAGCGTTAATTAAATTCATTATTCGTGAAACCTATCAATCGTTAATCTCATTATACGTTAAATTCATTATTCGTAAGACATATTATTCGTTCCCCTTATTGTTCGTTAAACTTATTAATCTTTAATCTAATTATTAGTTAAACTTATCGTTTGTTAATCTTATTATTTATTAAACTCATTATTCATAATATTCTGTAAAATCTTGTTTATTCGCGTAAATATATTCCCCCGTTTCGTAAAACAATGGCTAATTCAAACGAAGGATCATTACGCGCCTTAAATCCTAATGATAACCCGACATATATATGTGAGTGTATTTTATCAAAAATATGTTTTTTATGTTTTCTTATCTTAGTAATTATTTTTAAAAAAGTCTTAAAGTCTTATATGAAAATAAAGCTGTTCTTTATTTCAAATAATTGAAGTAAATAAATACAATGAGTTTTATATTTTATTATATCTTATATTATTGTTATATTGTTATTGAAAAAATTGATATAATCAACAGTTCTTCCTGTTCTCTTGATTGTTTCTTGCTTGTTTCAAACCATGATAATAACCTACAAAAGAAATAACATAATCCATTGAAAATTTAATATACAATAAAATACTTATATGAAATAATTACCTGTGTAATATACCATGTAACCACTAATATACCATGACATCAACATACTTGAAAGTGCGTCTGTATCATTATCTGGTAATCTAGTACATTTTATTAAAATTTCGTATTTTTTTTCCAAATAAAATGTTAAACTTATTCCAAATTACTTATTAATATTAGAAGTATTCAGCATTCCATTAGAATTTTTAAATTGTACTTACTTGGCCATTAATTGTGGTGGTAAAGGAGGTGCAGGTGGCATTATATCAGTCATCGAATTGAAAGATGGTCCCGGTATGAAGTGATGTTTATACGCATTTGCTTCTTCAGAGTCACAATCCATTTTTTCTACATTATATTTTTTCGAATTTACATTTGTAGAAAAATTAGTCTCACAATTCTCATCGTTCTCTTCATTGAATTTCTCTTCCAAAGCTTTCTTTTGTTGTGCTATTTGACTTTGCAAACCTTCTGATTCTAAAAGAGAACTCAACTCGACTTTCTCTGTATTACCATAGCCTAAACACAGAGTAAAAGAAATTTTTGTCATTTAATAGAATGACTGAGTGCCATTCAGTTACTGTCCTTACAGGCAATGTATTAGAATTTCCCGTGCATAAATGTATATGTATAAATGTTTGCCTTGATATATGTAGTAATAATCACTCGTCTAATGAGGAGAATTATATTCCACGCAGCTAATAATGAACAATAAGTAACATGCATGTTTATGGTTCATGACCCTATATCCCACGGGTCTCTCCATAGACATTGACAGGTACTCCTGCCCAGTTAAGGACCTGCTGAATGACACTGTGATAGACTATGCGAAAGCCTTTACTTCATATATATATGTATTTTTAGTACATTTCTTAATTGACATAACCATCATGCTAAAGGTATTACCTATAAATTTTACAACACACGTGCTGTTGAGGTTATTCGGTGTGTAAACAGAGAAAACACGTGGATAAATTGTAAGGTAGAAAATATATTTAAATAGAAGTGTAATAAGTAAAAATACAATTTGAGCTGGTCCAGATCCGCACGCTAGCTGTGTTACCTAATAACTGAAAAACCCCGAAGCCAACGTCGCCTGTCTACTGTTTATGGCCTGACTTCGTCGCAGTCTTTTGTCTACACGCTGTCGATGGCTTCAGTGCTTGAGAAAACTAAAAAAGACCAGATGTAGAGTTTTCTTAGAAGTGGTAACCACTTCAACACCCTCCCTAAAACTCTACATCCCTACAAACAATTATCTCAAATTTACAAATTATCTCTTAATATTTTCTAACTCTTGTCGTAAATATCTGAAAATTAATTTGTCAATGCCTTCTCAAGTACATTTGCCAGCCGCCTTTCTCTTTTCCATACAAATTAATTTATTACACACAAAAAAAAAAAACTAGAAGACTAAACAGATCATGTAGAGTTTTTCCTCTTTTTTTTTTGAGAAGTAATAATCACTTCGACACCCTCCCTAAAAACTCTACATGTTTACAAACAATTACCTCTTAATATCTTTTTTACTTTTCAAACCTAACTTTTTCCTTAAATATTCAAATCTCGGTTTTGGCAACGCCTTTGTACATATATCTGCCAATTGCTCTTCGCTTGTTACATACGTTATATCAATTTCGCTTCTATTGTATAAATCTGGCAAGAAATGATATCTTACGTCAATATGCTTACTTCTTTGATGGAATTCTGGATTCTTAATTAATTTCACGGCACTAGTATTGTCTACACATAGCATATACTTGAGGATCTCTAATTTACATTCAAGAAATATTTTCTTTGGCCACATAATTTCTTTCGCTCCTGAGGCTGCACTGACATATTCAGCTTCGGTCGTAGATAGAGCTATACATTGTTGTCGCTTACATTGCCATGTGATGGCCGCATTCGCATACTTACATACAATGCCTGATGTCGACTTTCTTGTTTCTTTGTCGCCTGCATAGTCAGCGTCGCTAAAGGTTTCGAGACTGCCTGCTTTTGTATATAAGAGTCCCATGTCTGCGGCCCCTTTTATGTAGCGCAAAATTCGTTTGATTAATTTCCATTGATACTGGTTTGGATTCTCTAAGTGTCTCGCCGCTATATTTATTGCAAAACTAATATCTGGCCTACTTACGGTTTGTAAAAATATTAAGTTCCCTACGGCTTCTCTGTATGGTGCGTTACAATCATTATCGCCTATGTTACTTTCGTTCCAATTAGTCTCGATAGGTGTAGAAACACTGTTTGCCTCATTCATATTAAATTTTTCCAATATGTTTTCGATATACCTACTCTGATGAATGAATATTGAACCATATTCTAATCTATTAATTTCAAGTCCAAGAAAACTCTTTACTTCTTTCGAACTCGTAATTTTGAATTCTTTATTTAAATCATCGAAGAATTTATCAATTAAAGATTCGTCTGAAGCTGCTACCAGTCCATCGTCTACGTATATGGTCATCAACATTAATTTGTCGTCTTCTGTATAAATATAAAAACAAGGATCTGCGTTACTCTGATAAAATTTTAAGTTCGAGATAAATTTTGTGAAACGTTCCGTCCAACATCTTGGAGACTGCTTTAAGCCATATAGGCTTTTTAGCAATTTACAAACCCGATTTGTACCATCATCATAACCTTTAGGTTGTTTCATATAAATATCTTCTTTCAGACTTCCATATAAGAATGCGGTTTTAATGTTGAACTGTCCGAGGTGTAAATTATTTTTGGCTCCAATACTGAGCATTAATCTAATTGTGTCAAACCGAGCAACGGGACTATATGTTTCCTTATAATCTATGCCTTCGTTCTGTGAACACCCTTTTATTACAAGTCGCGCTTTGTATCGTTCCGAGTTGTCCGGATTCAGCTTTATCGTTAAAACCCACCTATTGCTAAGTACCTTCTGATCTTTAGGTTTTTCTACAAGTATCCACGTCTTATTTTCATCGTGCGATTTCATTTCATCATTCATAGCTGTTTCCCATAACTCTTTCTTTTCGGATCTCATCGCTTCGTTAAAATCCACCGGTAATTTTTCCGCTACGTACGTTACTGGGTTACCATAAAAATCGGTTCGTTTGATCTTATCTCTATCTCTCAATTGTCTCACATTGTCGCTAGTTCCATGAGGTTGTTTTTCATGTTCACTCTCTGCACTTTCATACGTACATGCTCTATCGCTCTGCGCACTCACATCTTCGCGCTCGACAATTTTCGGTAAACTTAATTTTACGAATTTCGCATTTTCTAGTTCAGGCTTAAATATTACGTCACGGCTTAATATTACATTTTTTACTGTTGGCACGTACACTCGATACCCTCGTCCGTCATCTAAATAGCCTACCAAATATCCTTTGTTAGCCTTTTTGTCAAGTTTTGTCCTTTTCTCCGCAGGTATGTGAGCAAAGCACTCAGTACTGAAAACCCTAAACTTTTCTAAATTCGGCGGTTTCCCGTACCACAGTTCATATGGTGTTTTCTTATCTTGTCTTGTCGGCCCCGTCTTATTTATGACATGTACTACTGTGTTCATGGCTTCGGCCCATAAGAACAGCGGTAGATTTGGTTTCGAATATAGCATCGACCGACCTGCCTCTACTATTGTTCTATTTTCCCTTTCTGCGACACCATTCTGTTCAGGAGTGTATGGGACGTTAATCGTGTGCCTAATTCCCTGACTTCTTAAAAATTCTTTGACTTCTTTATTTTGGAATTCTTTCCCTCCATCACTATGAATTTCTTTAATTTTATCCTTAAATTGATTTTCAACTTCTAGGCAAAAGGTTTTTAGTTTTTCAATTACTTCTGACTTACGTCGTAAGAAGTAAATCTTTGTGAATTTTGAAAAATCATCTTTAAATGTCAGAAAATACAGTTTCTTGCCTAATGACTCGACTTCCATAGGTCCACATACATCCGTATAAATAATTTCGCGAGGTTTAATCGCCCGATTGATTTTCTCGTGAAAACTCGATCTATGCTGTTTCCCGTACGCGCAACCTTCACAGAAAAAGTTATTATCCTCTACAACTTTCATATTTGAATTCTTTAAGAATTCTTTAACATGTCTGATGTTCTGATGACATAGCCGTTCGTGCCATAACTGCAATGTGTCCGCGTTTGACTCCGCTCTATTGCTAAAATTACAAACTGACGGTATGATAACTCGCATATCT
>NW_022884721.1:0-20806 GCF_011952205.1 Bombus bifarius | reverse complement strand
TTATCGGTCTCGCCCCTTATAATAGTCGCGTACTTAACGTATCATTGTAACTAAGTCTTACATAACGTGGTTGCAGTGAATTGTGATTTATGTTAATTCAGTGTGTATTACATTGTGATTGCTGAATGCATAATAAAGTTTAATTAAAACAAAATTAATAGTTGTGTTACGACTCAGCTATTTTATTTCATCAACCAACCCTGAAGTTTACATGACACCAGCGTCCGTAGCCGGGAGGATCGCCCCCCCCCCCCTGGCATTATTTATCGCCGACACTCATCCAACTTGCGGAGGAACAGGATCTTGAGATCCTCTAGTGGATCTCGAGGTCCTGGACCTCTATCCGTTTTCTTTGTTTGTTTATTATTACTCCCCGACCCGTCGGGACAGCGGAAACGGCGCGACGCTGACCAGGTGTGTGGAGGAGGTGGGGAGGGGGACCCATAATCGTTCCCGTTGGGGCCCCGGGAGCATTTTCTTTCGTCCCCCTCGTAGAGGTGATCCTCACCTCTCGTCCTTCACCGTCGATGTTATCATTTTTGGCTGCTCTCCGTGCATTCCTTGGTCAACCGTCTCTTGGAGACACCGTCTCTCTCTCCTGAAAGCGCACCCTCCTTCGCAGGTATGCGACCTCCTCCTCTTTCTGATCCTGGGTCGGTTCCACGTCCTTCACGGTAGCTTGCTTGTCGACCGGTCCGATCCTCATTTCGTCACTCCGCGTGTCGTTGCCGCCGTCGGCACCGTCGCGGATGGTAAAGGTGGCGGCGGCCACGGTGGCAGCCTCGGTGTCGGTGTCGTTGTCGCTATCCTTCCCGCGCTTCGCGCCCCTCTTCTTCCTTTTATCGTGAGCCAGCAGTGGTGCGGAGTCTGGATCCCCCGCGGACGCGTCCCCCCGCCGTGTGCGGTGTTCCGCGCCGCCGCCGCGACCGTTATCGACGGGGGTGGTGCTTTCCGCGGACCCGGTAATCCTGCGGTACGATCGCTTGCCGAGCGTGCCCGCAACCGTCGAATAGGAAGAGCACGACGACATTTCGTCGTCGGATTTCACTCCCCCCCCCGGCCGCCGCGCCGCCTCCTCATCCCACCCCACGAAGATACCGGGCCGACGGTCATAACATCGGTTTCCTCCGAACCTCTCCGAGTCCGCCCAGTTCGCGTGTCCCCTTCGCCAGACGCATGAGCGTGTCCAGGGCACTGGCGGCCCATCCCCGGATGGCCACGGTTGTTCGATGACGACGCAGAGGGGCCGCTTTACAACTCGCGGCTGGGCCGGTATTATGGTATCCCTCCCCACCGTAAACGATTCTTTGATTCGTTTTTCTATCCATTGTAATTCTAAGAAATCGCCGAGGTCGTCAACAAGGGTTTCCATCCTGGTGCCACTCACTCTTTCGCACCCTGCCCCGGTCAAAGCTGGTGCAGAGTGACGGGGAGCCCCACAAGAATGTGAGGTAAGTGTTCTTGGGAGATACGGGCCCACTAACTTCTCCGAGAGTTCTCCGCACCGGATCGGCAAACTGGCGGGTGCCAAAGGCGCCGACCAGTCACCATCCGGCTATAGGAGAATATCAGATTCGTCGGGGATTCCCAGGGCGTGGTCCTACGCCCTGAGAACCCATAGCCGCCTCAGGCTCCCCATAGTCTTTTAGTAACTGATACTTGTATAACAATATATTATAGTATGGATGGTTTAGTCAGTGAATTTCATAAGTTTGACGTATAAATGTAATGAAACTTTACTATAGTTAATTTTTTAAGAGGAGGTTTATACTGTTATATATTGTGTGTACACAGAGGTGATGGTATTATAATTGACTGAGTGGTAACTGTGACGGATTTTTAGGATGAAGAATGAAAAGGAATAGTAGTTTAGATGCAGAGTTGACGTTATGACTTAATTGGATAGTTAAGTGCTTTAGGTTATAAGTATTTTTAGTACTTGTATGAGACTTGCTTAGGTTACAAAGTGTCATATTATAAATATGGAAATAAATTATTTATATAAATATGAGCGTTAATAGTGTTGAATTATTAATTTAGTATGTAAGTTTTAAGGCTAAGATGATGGATTGAAATTTGTAATTTAATTATAAGTATAGTATTAGGTTAAGTAAAAAGTTCTGAGCGTTTTTCGCTAGATGTCTTTAGTGAGCCATATCTCACGATGTGCACATCGCATCGAGTCATAGTATACACCGATTTCAAGGTGATATTACGCATCAAAAAGGTTCTTTGTCAGTTTTGTGTTCGGTGAAGCCAGTTGTGTGTTACAGCGTTCGAAAATGGAGATAAAAAAAGAGAAAATTCGATACATTCTTCAGTACCACTACGACCAAGGTGAAAAGGCGGAGCAGGCGGCCAAAAAAATTTGTGCTGTTTATGGACCCAGTACAGTATCGAATGCAACAGCAAAGCGGTGGTTCCAACGATTCCGTTCTGGTAATATGGACGTCGAAGATGAGGCACGCTCTGGTAGGCCAATCGTCGAAAATGTGGATAAAATCATGGAAATCGTCGAGTCGGACCGGCATGTGAGCACTTATTCCATTGCCCAGGAACTGAAGATTAGCCAGAAAACCGTTTGGAACCATTTGCATAAGGCTGGTCTCAAGAAGAAGCTCGACGTATGGGTGCCACATGAATTGACGCAAAAGAACCTTTTGGACCGAATTGATGCCTGCGATTCTTTGTTGAGACGTAACGAAATCGACCCATTTTTGAAGCGGATGGTGACTGGCGATGAAAAATGGGTCACATACGAGAACAACAGCCGAAAAAGATCGTGGTCCAATCGCGGTGGGCCGGCCCAAACGATCGCCAAGCGTGGATTAACGGCCAAGAAGGTTTTATTGTGTGTTTGGTGGGATTGGAAGGGAATCATCCATTATGAGCTGCTCCCATCGGGGCAAACACTTAATTCGGACCTCTATTGTCAACAACTGACCAGACTGAAGCAGGCGATCGACCAGAAGCGGCCAGAATTGGCCAATAGGAAAGGTGTTGTGTTCCATCAAGACAACGCCAGGCCGCACACATCTTTAACGACGCGTCAGAAGCTCCGAGAGCTTGGCTGGGAGGTTCTATCGCATCCGCCGTACAGTCCAGACCTGGCACCAAGCGATTATCACCTTTTTAAGTTTTTGCAAAATTTTCTTGATGGTACAAAACTGGCCTCAAGAGAGGCTTGTGAAAATGAGCTGGTCAAGTTTTTTACCAATAGGGACGAGGACTTCTTCAACCGCGGAATTATGAAATTGCCTTCAAAATGGACAAAAGTAATCGAACAAAACGGCGCATATTTAATCTAAATCGAATAATCTTGACTATGTTAATTTCATCGTCGAAATAAAGCGAAAAAGCGCTCAGAACTTTTTACTTCACCTAATATAATGAAACGTATATTGTTACAATAATGTAAGGTAAAACCAATCCATAAATTACAGTAATGAAATTTCATATTGAATATGTACGATATTGTAACTATACAAATTAATGAACAGTTTAACAGTTTAATTAATGAACATGATAAACAATTTAATAAATCACAACTGAAGACCTTAGTAAAATAGACGTGTAAGTGCAGTTATTCAAGAAGATGATAAAAACGCTCATACAATTCCAGTTTTAATAGCATGAAAGTATAACTGCACTTACACATTTCAGAAATATTAATTATCCTAGTACTATTGCTCTTTTAATATAACGTTTTTGAACACGTAACATTAAAATCACGAAATCTATCATGATGGATCTGCCACATTATGTTCAGTTATGTTTCCTGTACTTCTCACGGAAATTACTTAACGAAATGAGGTTCGACTACGTCTAAATTTAATCTTAATTCTTTTATTTTTTTAAATTTGCTAAAAATCTCGTGTTATTTTTAGCTCATTAAAAAGCTCATTAAAAAACTCATTAAAGGTTATCATATTCATATATTTATACAAATTGGTGGGAGGATTTTAATTAACGATAGCCTGCGTCCATCGAGGCAAGTGGAATTAAATTTGATCTTGTAATGAAAGTTTGCCAGTTGCACTCTGTGTTTAAACGGTTCGAAGGTATTTAGTGTTTTTTGTAGAAAATCGAGAGCCGCAATGTTATACAGATTGTGAAGCTGTTCGCAAGAGATACGAAAAGTTATGAAGATGGCTACTCGAAAGTTCCCATTAGCCTACTTAATCCAAGTGCGTCGCCCTCAACGACAACGACACTTATACTCACCAGTCTCCACCAAAATATGCAAACTACCCCTATGAGAGGTATTTTTCTTTTCTTTTGATAAAAACAAAACTGTATAATAAGCGATACAGAACTTTGCAAGTATAATCACATAAAATCAAGCGGCGTTAGGTAAAACTTTGGTAAACTTGTTATGAATATCGTAACTTTGATCTTCAAAATATAGTAAATATACCAAAATATACCATCAACCCTTAACGCATACCAAGATAGGATAAGCGATGTCTTCTTATCAAGAAGGCTATTAACATTCTCAAAAAACTGTACGATCTTTTTAATAGTTCCATCGATTAGCATTAATATATTTTTTTTTTAGAAGAATATTATACAATATCGCGGAACATTTTACTCGAAGGATTTTATTAAAGTAAAAAGTACGTCAAAATAAAATTACGCTCTGACCAGAAATTATTAACAGTCACTGTGTACGCTATCATTTCGTAAAAGCGCGTTATAATTAAATTTTATTAAAAGGATAATACCGTTAAACAGTTTCGAGGCAAATACTAAAAGTATCGGATAAGCGTTTTTTCATCCAGCAAAAATTCAACAAGAACGTACTGTAAAATGGTAAGAAACTTCTAAAATCCTTTAATACGTCAAGAAGTTGGCGTTCGAGTCTAAAGTGGAGATAAAAAAATGCTTGTTTTCACCGAAAAGGCGAAAGCTCAAGAGATCGTTTTAAGCGTCTTAAGAAAATTATAGCCCGTAAGCATGGAACGTTGAAAAAGTAAATTCGAAGAACAGAATATTATTTGGAGATTGTTTTATTGGGCATGCGCATAAAGGAGCGCAACCACCTCTCTATGAACGCTTTCTACATACGAAACGGTTGTGTGCTGAACAAACATCGGACCAATCTCGGTTCACTTCTTCCCTCGCGGCCTGCTTTCACGAATCTCCATCCCTGAAACCATCCTTTCATCCCTCGTGGTCGTGGGTTTTTCGACGCTTCTCTCGTGCGATTGAAAGTAAAGGGAGAGAAAAGAATTAGAGCGATGTTCATCGATTAGGGACGAAGGGTGAGAAAGCATACAACAGTGAAATAGCAAACAGAGAACTTTTTAGGCCTTTAGGCTTTTAATCATTTTTGATAACGTTAGAATCCCAAGGAGAAGTGTAACTGGAAGTCCGCTTTACTGCGGAAGGCAGAATTATGAAATGTAAATAAATAAATAAAGTAACTTTAGAATCTTCAATTTTTAATGATTTAAAAATCTCTGATTTTTAATAATTTTAGGATCTTTAAGAGAAGATTAATCTTAATAATTTTGGAATCTATGGACAATTTTCATAATTTCATTGATCGATTAAAATGATTTTTGATTCCAAAAATTAATGTTTCGCGTGAAATTTATTTTTATCAATATCCATAGTTTTTAACAACAAAACACGAGATTCAGTATAAAATAATTTTTGTACCATCGCGCCGGTGTGAAATTTTAAGCATGGACACTGTGTACCTGGAAAATAAGTCGAATACAGAACGTAAAAACGCGTAAAATAGGTTTGAAGTAGAGAAAATGAGGTTTGTAGAATTGTAATCCTGCTGTACCGAGCAGGATTTTTTATTCAAACGAAGTACTTTGTGGTCGAAAGTTTTACGGATTCTAAAGCGATGAGAGCAACAGGTCCCCTACTAAATGTTTCATATTTTTAACTAATTGTTAAGAATTTCAAACGGATGAGATAACCTCGTTAAAGACCATAGAGAATTTTAAAGTTTGTCGTTTTGTATATAAAATCTGATTATAGACGGTCTCTACTGATACCATCTTTCGGTTTAAATCTTCTTCTTTGCAAATCAATTAAAAATTCTTTCAAATAAAAACTATTTATACTTATGTAAATTATTATGAATTTATAAATATATTTAAATTTGTTGTGGTCAGACACGAAGGCCTAATGTAAAATAAACTGCCTTGCATAACTTACGTGTAATAACAGCTGGACAAATCTTTAATTCTGTGGTTGACGAGGAAAAAAACAAAAAATGTTTATCACGGAAAACGTATAAATATAAACTCGTTGATTCGATAAACGCAACAACGATGAGCCTTTGCGTCATTCTTATGCCAATACTATTGATCGAACTGAAAGAAGCTTTCAACACGTTGAATGCTAGCTTTACAGGGATTACCCGTGGCGCCATAATGAATTTTTTATTATGCGATAAATGTAACGGTGAAATATTATAGGTCTATATTTCATGTATAAATAAATTTATTTTTATATGTTTTATACTGTATTAATTTCGTCACGCCGTTGTAGTAACGATGGTGATAATGAACAATCGACATTTGTTCAAATTTTTTGATTTTATTTTTACCAATCTTGGCACTCCGGTTACCGGTGACCTCCATGGCGGCACCGACAAGTTGAGTGTCGGTGACCGATGACCCCCGTGGCATGTGACATGCTAAAATGAACGCGGTTCCGATCAGTCCTTGAAAAACTGCGTGATTCTCGTTTACAATAACATCATGACAGAAAAGTAATTTCAGATATAAAATATCTCAAGTTTTACAGTTTAGGTGTTAGATGCTGTGAAAAATTGAAATAGAATAAAATTGTCTAAAATATAATAACATAAGTCCAAACGAAACGTTTATGAGTCATTCGCGATTCGATGACGTTAACTAAGCATTACATGCTATTTCCAATGAAATTAAGACAAAGTACTGTATAATTAATTTTATCGTAAACTATGTATCCCATGAAACAATGGAATGAACTGTGAAACGCGAAAACTGGAAAATTTCAATCTTCTCCTTCCATCGTTTTTGAAAGCAGGAAAATCGTAATTCAGAATGGAAACATTGTAAACACGATATTCTGTTCATAGAATTATCAATTCGAGTAGGTACATGATTTATTGTAACGTAAAACCGGACACTAACGATGATCGAGCATAATTCCCTTTCGCATAATTACTCGAGTTCTCTAATAAACGTTCACTAAATCAACCAAGGTTGCTCGTTCGATTGAAACGAAAAACCATTCGAATAAATAGTCTGAACGTTTAAAAAGCGGATCGAGAGGCAAGTTATATCAAGGTTTCCACGAAAAGAACCTACAAACGCCGCTAATAATCGCTGAGAACGAATCACCAACCAAAGCTAACGCGTTTGCCGATCGTGTTACGATAATGACGCGCTACGTCAAACCATTTCGATCTTAGATTTAAGCGAAGTTATTTCTTCCTCATCTTATATTCATCTATCGGTATATTGATTCTGGATAATGGAAAAAGTCACGGAACTGCGACCAATAGAAACTTGTTAACACGTTGCGAGAATTCTTTTTGTTCTTTCGTCTTATTAGAAGTGGATCAGCGAGTATTGATCGATGAAATAAAGTAATAGATGCAGATGGAGTTTCACTGAAAGATCGTATAACACTGTCGTCTAGTTGATACTTCCATGGACCCAGTTTCGATGGATATACTTTGACGTAAAACGCGACTCATTACTTCCATCGAACCACGTTTACCGTATCGTGCAACTATTTCCCTGGAACTGTTCCATTTATCGCCGGTACTCGTTAAGGAAACACTTCCTGTCCTTGGCTAACCCGGTCGTAGAATGCATCCTGAATGCTCCGTGATATTTTCAGAAATTCTAGGGAATTTGAGGTCACTTGTAATCGTTGTTCGTGACGTTACACGTCTAATACGTGATTCTTGTTTAGACACGGATTGATATAATGCAGCGATTTTCAATTTTTGTTCAACCTACCGCGCGTCTAAACTAATTATCCAGCAAAATTTTGCTAAAATTCTATTGAAATTCTGGTACGTTAAAAAATATATTATATTTGATTTGACATATGCCATATGCTGTATAGCTATCGTTATGTTTATTTTCTTGAACGCGTTCAATTTTTATATATTTTGCTTTAAAAGATAGATTGAGATGTACGAGGTAATGTTTATTCTTTGTAATGTGTTATTTTGTATTGGCACTGTTGGAGGAAAACACTCCACTCTTCCAGGAAAATTCTACGTCTGCTCTACTGTTTAGTTTTCCTGATTTTCGAACCTATTAAGCATTATCTATTACTAAATTAATTTGAAGGGCCTTCCAGACCAATAGCCTTTTCTGGAATATGCCTTGTGTAGATGGTGCAGCGAGATGTAAACAAACTGGATTTTTGGAATTATAAATACCATAGGCCCATGGCTTCGGGGCTCTATTGTAATGTCACGCTGCCAGCGTGCAGATCTGGATTAGCATGCACTGAACTTATACCGTTATACTCGAATATATTTCTGTTACACATTAACAGAATACAGATAACCCCAACAGGTACAATTTTTCTCCAACGATGTTATTTAAATGGTTCATGTTGTTGACAATTTTTTAATCCGTGAAATTCCTGTTTTAACCATTTTAAAAGATTCAATTTATTTTACCTAGTTGGTCACCGATAACCACCGTGGCAACTGACGTGTTAACGGCGTGAAAAATTAAATTAAAGCAGAATCGTGAAAACACTGTAAATTCCCACCGATAAAAATTCAAAAATAAATGTACCAAACAAATATCGGTCTTTTAAAATCAACGTCTAAAATACATGTACAAATCTCAAAAAGTAGTTTCCACGATTTTCTCCAGGAACTAATAGAACAGCATCACTACTTCCCTTCCAAAATCCAATCGATTCGAAACTCGTCAACTTTCAAAATCCACCTTAGATTCCCATGGAAAACAAACGCAAAAAAAAAATCATTTGTTTGAAGCAATTCAGCAAGGTTAGCCCGCGAAGGGAAACTCAAGATAAAGTGTTTCTCCCTAGTGGGAAGTGTGACGACGGGCCTCCGGCCGCGTTAACGATGACACGTTCACATTTCCGGCACGCAACGTTTGCCTCTCACCTGATTACAACACTTCATCGTTCATCTTTGTTGATGTCTCCAGAAAAAGTTTTAATCGATTAATATTATTGTTATTATTGTTGTTGTTATTATTATTGTTGTTATTATTATTGTTGTTGTTATTATTATTATTGTTGTCGTTGTTGTTGTCGTTGTTGTTGTCGTTGTTGTCGTTGTTGTCGTTGTTGTCGTTGTTGTCGTTGTTGTCGTTGTTGTCGTTGTTGTCGTTGTTGTCGTTGTTGCCGTTGTTGCCGTTGTTGCCGTTGTTGCCGTTGTTGCCGTTGTTGCCGTTGTTGCCGTTGTTGCCGTTGTTGCCGTTGTTGCCGTTGTTGCCGTTGTTGCCGTTGTTGCCGTTGTTGCCGTTGTTACTAGTATTGATATAATTTTGTAACGTCTCATGGAGAATCTTTTCGAGTGCCATGAATCATTACAGACGATGCACAGGACCCGAGCCTAAGATTTGTAGCCTTGATAACCGGCCTCGTGAATTATTGATGAGACATTTGAATTCATTTGAATGGCACGGCACGAAATCGCGAAGGAATCTCCGAGTATCGACGAGAGAATATCATCGCCTGACCTATCGTCATCCTCGTGCGATTCGTGAACCTGCATCTCATTTTTCTTTGCTTCTTTATGCCAGTTAATGCCACTAAAACTGCCGCGTGATCGATTCTCTGCTAATTTTGGGGAAGAGTTTGCTTTTTCTTTGACTTTGGTCTTCGCTGAACTTGTTAGCGAATCTGTTTCGCTTTTAGTGGGCGTAAGAAATAA
Organism: Bombus bifarius; assembly: GCF_011952205.1. Classification (NCBI taxonomy): domain Eukaryota; kingdom Metazoa; phylum Arthropoda; class Insecta; order Hymenoptera; family Apidae; genus Bombus; species Bombus bifarius. The sequence goes on along the minus strand of NW_022884721.1, from coordinate 10,914 downwards.
TTTAAGTATGGAATTATTTGAATAATCTTTCAGTTGGGTATTATTTTAATAATTCTTCAGATAAGATTATTTTAATGATTTTTTCAAGGGTTGGAATAATTTCAATAGTTTCGCAAAAGACATTTTTCTATTTTAAGATCGTTGAACGTTATATAGAATATTTTATACGATCGCTGGCGATTCCTGAACTTGCACGCTATTTCCTTCTTCTTCTTCTTTCTCTCGCGGGTTACATCATTGGAACTTTCGTGAGATCGATTCCTCGCTATATGTTGACTCGTGTGTAACTTTTTCTTTATTCTTTCTAAACTTCGTTATTGAATCTTTTCCTGTCTTAATGAATATAAGAAGGAAGTTAAGTAATGTCAATAGAATTCTTGTATGAGAGATACCAATACATCCTGTTATTAGACTTTCATTATTTAGAAGAATGAAAAAAGAAAAAAATAATATTAACTCAGAATGAAGATATATCGATGACTCAAGTCGTGTCATGTGCGATGATTCGAGAAATGAACAAATGTTATATAAATTACTTGAGCTAAGGAGGGCTGTATAATTCCAAAGATATTAAATTAATTAAATTAAAGATATTTTCCTCAAACCGCCCTGCAATTATTATTTCACTTAAAAGCTAATTAAATTATACACGATAGTTATTACTAATACACGCGATCGCTCATGGTAATTATATCTTTCAAGTTACGACGAGATAAAAAGTTGCTTCAACCTGATAGACTCTATTTAACCAATCGCAAGTTGATTAAAATATTTCCGCCAGGACTTGTTTACAATATCGATTGCAATAATTCCCCATGATCATGAAAAGGAAAAATCGCGTCTCTGTCTCCCCTCCTGTTCCACGTGCGCGATCGTTCTCTTCACGACGTACCTGGAAAAAATCGTCGATACTACAAATAACTGATTTTTTTCCTCTTTCGTGTAATATCAATCCATGAGCCAGCTGAGCGTGTCCAACTCGATATTTCCAAGGATACCTGGCTGAAAACGCATAGCAGTAGGGAATAAATGGAATTACAGTTATCGAAAATCGTAGAAAACAAGCCCGAAGAGCTATCTGACGTCCATCGGTGGAATCCACCGAGGAACGGTCGACAAACTTCGGAAATGTGGTCAGTCGAAGCTTGCTTGATCAACAATAAGGGACAGGGCATGTCCTGAAAATTGATCATGGACGAAGGGGAAATAATTAATGTACAATATATCCAGTCCATATACAATGTATTAAAATTACATACATCATGATTAACGTCTAACTGTTAAAAATGTGATGGCAATATGGGGGAATATTTTTCGTAATTGACAGAAAAGCTTTAACCATTTAATCATCGTTTATATAGATTTCATAAAAAATTCAAATGTTCTATAATTAAGTAAATAAATTGCGATTAATACACGTTTAACATGATATCAACGTACATTTCGATCGAATAAAAGCAAACTTAATTTTACTAGCTAAAAATGTGCTTAAGGTAAAGTTAGTCCTACTAAAAGTTAGTCACAGATTAAGATCATCGAATTTTATTGCATTCTAAATCACCTTATTTTGACGATTCGATATGCGTACGAAGAAACATGAATATAAACATACATACAAAGAGACATATGCTTATGTGCATGCATGTATGTACGTGTAAGTACCGTACATGTATGCACGTGTACCGTTCAACGGTACAGTCACCTGTTTTTATGCCGCAGATACAAGTAATTAACACCGTATGAGTTGTTATTCGCCTTCAAGACAGATTAATTACAATGCAACTTGTTCAGAACAATTTGAAGCAGTTATAGAATGTTGACATTTCGACCACACATGCACGCTGCTGTACAAGGAATTGCTTCATACGCGAGGAATTGCACTGTCCTCCTCGCGCGCACGGCTTCTCCGAATCTCTTTCATCCACAATAAATTATTTCCTTTTACAAACAAACCATCCATTTTAAAATCGTATTTAGCGTCGATGAAATTTTAATTACTCGCCGTGAAAACGTCGCGATTGTTTTCGACACCCCTCTTTGCCGGGGCAAGAAACGATACAATCAAGAATTCCTTCGTATACGGAAAAGAGGGTCATACGCGCACGCCATAGCTGTACATTTCTACGTCTTCCCTTTTTTACCGACGAATCACGTAATTGTTGCGTTCTAACATTCTAAAATTGGACCAATCAACGATCCTTTAATTACTCGTCACGGAGACTTGGCAATTGTCTTCGACACGTGCCTTTGCCAGGACAAAAATTATTCCATCAGAAATTCCAGATTCTACGGATAAGAAGGACACGCGTAAGAACGTCGTTTCCGTCATCCTGGTAACTAATTACTGATTCTACCTTGTTCGTTAATTGCACGATTTCTCGAGATTCTCGAGAAAAAAAGAAGAAGAAAAAAAGGAACAAGAAGTAAAGGAAAACGATTCATACGCATACTACATAAAACTGATCGAATCATTTGAAAAATCCAAGCTGGCTCGAGGGGATTTTTTATCGAGAACGCCGGTGTAGTATCAACGTAGCGTCGCAGTAACGCAACGTTCAGCCATGCGACAGAAAAATGTATCACCATGAACACGAGCTTCTTTGCGTTTATCGACGAGATTCGTCTGACTGGCATTGAAGATGATCGATGCAACTCAATTACGGACCGAAGATACCTTCGCTTATTATTACTACTCTTGCTTGTTATTACTTCTTACTTCGTAGCAAACGTTTCCTGAATTTGTTTCGCAATTATCAAGTTACCATCGCAGTACGGTGTGCGATGGACAAAAATAGAAATAGTCGCTGTTCGATTTTGATCTCATTACGCCGATATGATATCGTCAGCGCGTAAGTAAGTAATATTATAATTGTAAACAATAATCGTCCGCGGAAGCAATAGAGTATTGGTAAAAAGGGAGGATTAGTAAAATCGTTAGCACATCAAAGTCTAATCACTTGAAAATTAGCTCGTTCACTGTACGTTCTTGTTTGTTAGCTCTTGTTAAATAGCGTTTGTTACGACTTAAATATGAAGAATTTGAGCAAAGATACGTGCAATTTTAATTTCTAATTAGAAAATTTCTTCCCCCCTTCAAAGAGCAATTTGAAAAATATCGTTCAAACCACCTTACATTAATTTTGATCGTTCTGTGTCAAGAAGGTATCGTATCACAAAGTTACATGCTATGTAACTTTCGTTACAAACTGCTACATTCGATGTTCATTATTTTTTTAGTTGGATCTTTAGTTAAAATTAAAGTTACACGAAAAGTCTGTTCTTCGCCGAATGTCAGCGCAATATCTGAAGACATGGAAGGGAAGATAAATGATTTCTGCATGACGCTCACGATAAAGTGGTAGGATTTATTTACTTAAGCAACACTTCTCACACTGATGTGTGGTGATAAACAAAAAAGCAAATATTCAAAATGTTTCGAGTCGGGGAGATACCAACAAAAATTTTATAAACAGGCTTTTACTCGACAGATCTCCTGATATCAAGCTGCAGAGAGATTGCACGTTATATGCGTCTTTTATCTTCGTCGCGAGTGCTCGCCCAAATGCCGTACTGCGATGACATGGCGAATTTTTTTCTCGTTTAACATGTTCAAGTCGGGAAGATTTCTACGATTCCTGCTTTCCGCTCAGGAGAAAAAAGAAAAAGGTGGAAACAATTTTATTTCACAAATATTAATTCGTTATTGTTGAGAAGTATTGAAAAAAAAGTAAATAAATGATGTTGATACGTGCATCGATTTCGCACTGAAACGTGTTAATTTGTCAGTACATATATATTTACTGCTGAAGTTTATTTGTTTTTATATCTTCATAAATATAATTGAAAAACAATATCACAAATTATTTACAAATGTCAATGATCGCGTGGGAAAAACAGAACGTTCGTGATAAAATTGTCACCTGGTAGACCAAATGTATATTCTAGAATTATGGACATTTTTATGAATATGGAATATTTAGCAAAGCGCGAAGATAAATGTTTATCAATGGCAGATAACGCGAGAATAATCCGGGAATAATATGTTAAGAGAGAACACAATACAATTATTGTTCGAGTGGAGTATTTCATTTTATAGTTTCCAGAAGATTGATTTTCTCGGACAGGTGTTCGCGTTCGAATAAAAAATCCAGCAAATGGAGGTCGAAAATAGTATTTCTTACGCCATGGTGGTTGCTAACGATGTTCTGGTGTTCTATCGTTCATATCTTTAATTCATGTTTATAACGCTATAAACACTGATCGTTTATATGATAATATCCTAGAAACTGAAACGGAATTATCTTTCTAAGAGACGTAGTTCCTTCCGTCGATTTTATTTATAAATTAGTAATACTGACTAATCAAGATTATGGGAAATATTGCGATTGATTTAAGGACAATATAAGAGAATTGTAGTTTGTATAACATAGGCCATGAAAAGCAACAGGAGATTATGAAACTTGTCTTTAAGGGAGGAAAGTTTCACTTTGTTAAAATGCCATTCTTCAAAGTATGATTTTACTCGACGAATGAAAGAATAATGGTAAATTAGATAATATAGATTTAGAATAATTGAATAAAAGCTGTGTGGCATTTTATATTCTCCAAATAAACGAGAACAGAATTATAAAATAGAAAGGAATAAAAAGAATAGAGAGTCGGATCCAGGAAAAGTACTACAAATAAAATTAGGGTAGAGAAGTATCAAAATTAATGCAAGAGTGTATTAAAATTTTATCAAAGTAGGATATATTTTCCCCAAAGGGAAGCAACATACCTCCGAGCGATTTGATTAAGAAGCCACTAACCAAAGTTCCCTCCACGAAAAGGTGGTGAACATCAAAGGAAAAGTTGGCAAAAACATGATGGCAGTTTCCGGTAAAGCACAATCTCGCAAGATCATTTTTTCGTCACGCACTAGCCCTTTCATCGAACCCATTAAACTCCCTGTGGCCATGGAGCTAAATGGAAGGTCGAATTATAGAAAAAAAGGTCTCGGTTCCTTGTCGGAAATCGAAGAAAAATATACTGTAACTCGATCGAAAAAAAAAGGAATGTACTTGCTAGAAAATACAAGAGACATATTTAAAAGAAAATTGCAATTTTCAAATATTTTCCTTTATAAACTGTTGGTATTTTTTTACAGGATTGAAACGATCGATAGGGAAACTGTGTCAATGTGGTGCATAACTTATAAACGATAAAACGGAAGTATCAACGATATATCGATTCAAGAACTCTGTCTCTTTCTATTATTTCTCTGACGTAGAGAGATGTCCTTAATTAAAATATTCCAAGTCAAACGATTCTGCGCATTGCTTCGTAAATGGACAATATTTATAATTTTTAACGTGCACGCTGCAATGACTTGAAAGGGGAGTTCTGAGCTCTGTTTGCTCTTAACGGTGTATTAATATTCGATTGAAATAAGAATCTAGAAACAAAGGGAGAGAATATTTTTATCGCAATAAATGTAACGATAAACGAAAGGACACGCGTGCATGTGAGAGGAAAGAAAATGGATGAAAGCGTGCTTCAAAGAAACGATAAATCTCCTTGAAAACAAAGCCGATACGGATGAACTAAAAAGTTTTTTGAAAAATTCTATTAATGTAAAGGTCATAATGAATATATAAATATACATAAGTGGCAAGTGTATTCTCCAGTCAAATAATTATTAAAATTGTTAAAATTGTTAGAAATTGAAACAAAGTTCTTTAAAGCTATTATAATTACCAACTTACACGTAATTTATATTTAAAAAATTAAAACTTCCAATATAATTAACTTGTTTCGACCTTTTGCCTTACATGATTTTTTTCTTTTTTCTAAAAACATTCCATGGTCGGCGCATCAAACATAAAAAGAAGATTAAAAAAGAAACACCAAACAGATTTCACAAAGGACGTAACCTAACATACAAACACTCACCACACTAAAGAAATAAATCAATCAAATTCGAAGATGGTATCCCACTGGTGGTAGCCATCCACATGCTATATTGCTATATCACTGAGCTATAATATTTTACCAAATGTCCTACTGGACAAATTGTAAGATGTAAATAAATAAATGATAGAAAAAAGAAAACATTCCGATTGTTCCCTGTTTAGATGATTGAACTATTTAACCATAAGCTATACACGCAATACTGTATAGTTACTAAACAGTATAACTAAAGTGTAATTAAAGGAAGCATAGCTAGCAAAATGGCGTTAAATGAAAGTGGCCGTTAAAAAGCAAAAGATACAGAGCGCGAGATAAGTAAAACAACCTAAGGTTTATTACACATCTCGAAATGGAAAAAGTCTGTTGAAATAATTGTTTAATCAGCTAGTTAAGTAAGAGTTAAGTAAGGAAGTTACTTAAGAAAATGATATACCTGTCAAGTAGGACCGAAGCGAAATTGAAGGACGATTAGATAACATTTAACCGTGTCTTTTCGTCGAACTCGTTCAAGATCGTTTACGCCGGTGAACTTGAGCTTAAATGTGTATTTGTAAAAAGCGAATGGAACCAGGCAGCCAGGATGGCCTTGCTTGCGGTCGTTTCATCCATTCATGGGAGTCACTTCTCTCGTCTTTGTATAAAGAAACGATCGTACAAATTGCTTTTCGGCTCTTACCTTGATATACAGTTAACCGTCTCGCATCTAAACCTTCGAAATTGCACGTTTCTTCGCTCCATCCTGGAGAACACGACGTTGAAATAATTCTATGAAAATTTGTCAATATTTTTCGAGTCAAGGAAATCGCTAATATCTTGAAATTTAACAATTCAGAAAGACGAACAAAGAGAAGAAAATTATAAAGTTACTTCGAAAGAGGGAAAGTTACCATTTTTCTATTAATTTACAATTTCTCTCAAGTCACAGTTTTTAGCGTGAGCTCGCGAACCAAAGAGAAATTGTAAATTATCGATTTACGAAAGTCAAGATATTTTATATTTCCCAAATAAGCAAACTCGATATCGTAAAATACTACGAACAAGGAAGATTGAAAAGAATGGAAAGATGTCGTAGAACCGATCGAATAATACTACGTGTAAATGAAGAACGAATGACCAAAAAACAGGAGAAAATATAGAAGCGGCGGGAGAAATCAGATGGATACGAAACTCGAAGGAAGAAGGACACGCTGAGAGGCAAATATTACGCACAGCTGTAAAAGCTGACACATATTATGCAAGCCAATCGGAATATCTGTTTCGTAGTGACGGTCATGTCTGTTTCAAAAGCGGACAATTCGATAACGACCAGCAGAAACATTATCTCTAACATTAACGACAGATTACGAAACCGCAACATAGGAACTGAACGGTGCCCCTCGTATATTTCCTTCTTTTCTGGCCATTCTAAAGGCTGCTACAGCTTCCAGTTTACTAATATGGTATTCTTCTGCTTACGTCTATGCGTTTCTTTAAATCGAGCCTATCATCGTGTAGAGAAGGACATCAGGAAGTAGAACGAATGATTTATCGCGCTGATAATCACCGTCATCGTTACATTTTTGCTTGCTGTCTTTCTTTCTGATTTTTATTTTATTAGCAATCATGCGTAATACCACGATTTGCGTCACAAGAGAAGGGCGAATGACGCGATACAGAAATTTCTCAACCGATAAGCAAAGTAATTGCATTGTGCTTGATTTCCTGCAGATAATCCGAGATCTTGTTTGAAATTGGAACTCCAGACAATTTTAATACCGTTCTTTTATTCGTGCTTCGGGATAATGTTAGCGCTGTATCGTTTGATCTTCTCCGATGCATTCTACTTCTCATTGATCTTTTAATTCTTCTGATTTTACACGTCGTTCGTTTTTAATTTCTCCAACATTGTTCTCTCGTTAATCTTCAAGCATGAAATTACCCTTTTTTTAATAGATGTCTGTATAGTCTCAACCTCTTCGTTGATGCTGCATCTATTAATTCTTCGTTAGTTGGTCATATTATTCGTATAACTATATAGTTAGTTATTCGCGTTTAACTTTCTCAACATTGTTCTTTCGGCCATGTTCATAGCCACTAATTTTTCTATTTTTAGGCGTTAACCGGTTGAAATTTTGTTTTTTTCAAATTACAGTCAATTCTATTTACGCGCTGTTTCAAATTACTCCAGAAATAACATTTTAGTTCTTATAGCTGACTTATCTAAAATTCCTTAATTGCCGAGAAATGTAACGGAAAAGGTCTTACGTATTTTCGTTGGGTTATTCCAAGGCGTAACAAAAAATTAGAATTTTAAGTAGAAAACATTATCCATACCATTTATCCGATTATAGAAGAGTGTAAATGGCACGTAATAACATTATTTTCCTCTAAAGTCAACTGGGAAAGAATGGTCGCTACTTAGGCTATAATTTATTAATAACATACTTTACGCTTACATACGTAAAGCAAATATCTTATTTTTCCTAGAAAGTTCAATTTTCCTTGTCATTAGCCAGAACTCTCTTGTAGTTTACACATGTTTATGTATGTAGTTTACACATGTGTGTTCATTTCTTTGCATGATGTCTGCATTAAGATTCTGATCTATGGAAACATCTATCTACGGAAGATTACCGAATGATGTCCATGTTTCGAAAATTTGTCGCAGATTTTTACACGTGAGTAATGTTTTATGAAATTAAATAATTTTAAATAATTTTTTTTAGTAAGCTTTATCTAGAATGTATTATTATCTACGAAAAAAAAACAAATCAAGGAATTTGTCAGGATATCTTTTATATTAGGACTTTCTTGAATATTAAAAAAATTGTAAAATTTCTAATTGCATCGCGCTTTCTCGTAACAGAAAATAGCAGATACTTTACGATATGCTACTATTAATCTGTAACAAAAATTGGTCGGCGATATTATCGTGCGATATTATAGCGTGTCGCGTAACACGACGACGAAAAGAAGGATTTATGTTCAGAAATAACGGAAATGCGATAAAAAAAGAGATGAAGTATTTCGAAAATGTGAAGAGACTGCAATTTTTGTAGACATAAAAGATAGATAAATAACAGTGTTGCCTGAAGACATAAAGAAAATGGATAGATAATGGTGTTGCCAGAAAAATCGCTGAAAACTGAACATACCTAAAACTGACAATGAGTAAGTTCTGTGTGTTCAAGTTGAAACATCGAATTATTGAGAACACCTTTAATTTATACACGAACGAATGTTAATTTAATGTTGCTTTTTAAACCTAAAGTCTAGTCGATTCTGCTTTTCCAATAAAATTATGTCTCATATCACGCAATGAGAAAGCATAGCTTCATAGCTATCGGTAATTCGTGGTAATTGTAAAAAATTAATCTGAGAGTTCTAAATATTTAAATAATTTTGTAATTGATATGTAAAATGATAGCTATTTCCTTTTAAAATTCTGATTCAACTAATAGTCAAAATTTCATTTTTCGTATTTACCGTGTTGATTATCGAACCCTCGACGCTATATGGTTGCTCTCATAAAACGTTAACATCTAAATTCGCTAACTCAGATGTCAAATAAAACGATTCGCTTTTATTAAACGCAAGTGCCTTAAAAATCTCAAGGTCCTCCGAATTGAACTCCACAATAGATCCAACCTTTCTACTCATTTCGACATTAATGGACCTTGGTAAATAAAAATTCTGCCACAACTTGGGACGAAAGTTGGACTTTGAAACATTGGTTTGATAGTGGTGTAAGGTTTAGGAAGTTCCGCGTAACATCATTATAATTGACACTTATTGGACAAGAGAAAAATAGATATTTTCGTAAATAAACTAAACTCATAAAATGAGACACGCAAAGTAAAATCGAGTTCTCAAACACAAGGAATTCGTAAAAATATAAAACATTTTACAAAGTTATTATCTTTCTAATTGCTCATGAAAATGGACAATTAACAACTTCTAATCTATAGATAAAATATAACGATGCTAATAGAGCAACAATTTTCAAAATGCAACGATATCAATAAAATACAAATTTCCAAAATACGACTATGCAAGGATAAACGATGTTTACTAGAGTCTAGAAATAGTAAAGAATATAAATTTGAAGAATTTGATTTAAGAATTACAAATAAAATAAAATAAAATGAAATGACATAACAGGAAGAACGTAAAAATGACAAATAAATCGATAATTCGGCAAGGGAAAGTTCGTATCAAGGATAGTTGCGGTTTGCCAATGAAATTTTACCTGAATTTCTTTCATCGGTCGTACACACGGCTTATCTAGTCTCATGTTTTCGCCACTCTTCCATCTTCATTCGTTCTTCCATGAACCGGTTTCAAACTCGTCTTCGTGGCTTCTGGTAATCACTTGGCCGACCTTCTTCGGTCGCTGCTTGCCTGTGAGTTGCTCTTCGATTCGCTGGGAACCACGGACTTTCCCTGGGCGTCCATTGCTTTCAAGGTCAACAGCTTTCCGATGAATAAAACCGAATGTGACAGCACGCAAAAATCGTTTCGGCTCGTTGTGCCTAACCACGATCGATGGTTCGCATGTAACGAAATTCCAGTTACAGGGATGGGAAAACCGAATCTTTCAAGTCGTATCGAGTTTCAAGACAAAAGAATAGGAGTTTACTATGGGCAAGCTTCTATTACAAAATTCACAACTTCTTGAATTTCGATCAAGCTCACTACTAGATCCAGAACTAGGACACCAGCTCTGGAATTTTGTTACGGAGATTAGAACGTGAATTCATTGATTATTCGTCTCAGTTTGTTCATAAATTCATGTTAGGTGTTTTCCATTGAAAATAGAAAAATTTAAAGCTACATGGAGAGAATGATTTATATTTAGCTTTAAAATTTCCTCGATTCCTTGGATTTCTTTGTTTACTTCTTCAATTCTTATTTACTTCTTTAATTTCTTTCTTGTTTAAAACAGATCTACTAAACTGGATTTTTTGTTCTTGCTTAGCTAAATAT
>NW_022884720.1:0-59066 GCF_011952205.1 Bombus bifarius | reverse complement strand
CAGGAAATAAAGGCAATAATACATCTTATGCTTTCAACTACACTCCCAAAGCAAACGGAGGTCCAGGTATACCTAGATTCGAACATCTTGTAAAGCTCGATACCCTACAGAGTGCCATCAAAATTAAGAACTCAACCGATCCAGCAGCCGCAAGTTTGATCGGCGCGGACGCAGATTTAAAACTGAAAAGAATGGCGAATTCCTTAAGGATTAATTGGCCAGCCACTTCCGAGGATTTGACAAAATTGAAAAAAAGACTAAAAAGCGAACACTTGCACCAATGTGCCGAACTTAAAAGTCAAGGCCAAGGTATTCCTGACTTTGCAAAAGAGAAAATTGGCAATGTGTGCATTAAGGAGTATAACTTGCTCAAGCCATCTAGGTACATTGATGATCTAAGATTGAGGACCAACACCTTTAGTGTGAAGACCATATTGGCACGGGCTGACAAGAAAATGGATGTTAATTGAGTTTCGGAACCCAAAGATGGTTATAAATGCATGAGTGGCATGCGCACCGTGCCGTCAGAAATGTTAAGAGAAGAGGAATATTAGACCCCGCTAATTAAGAAAGTAATAGTAGAGTGTGGTCGGTAGAAGAGATTACTCTCCTGACGGAGCTCGAACAATATTTTAAGAATTATAAATACCCCTACGCAGAAATAAATAAGTCTTTAATAAATAAATAAATACTTCAAAGGTCTAAGAATAAGGAGACACGATGATGTGAAGTCTCACCTCGCGAATAAGTTAAGTAAGAACAATGAAGTATTTGTCGAGCCTACGGAGGTAATCTGTATAAGCTGGGCCTCGTAGTTAAAAACGGGGAACGGATTCTCGTGGAGATTGCTTCCTTAAAGCGGAGGTGAAGGTCGACAAATACTTCCCACGCCTGAACCGCCTAATGGTAAAATACAGTGTGGACGATGGAGAGATTTTACCCGTGGTCTTGCGCAGTAGAGGGACCATAACGCCAAAAACCGTCGAAATTTTAAGGGAACATGGCGTCACGAAAAATGAAATGAACACGATTGTTATGAATGTTTTAAGAAGCTCTATAGAGATATGCAACGTATTTTTAGATGGATGAGCGAAATATTATTATTTATTTACTTATTTATTATTATTTATTTTCAATGTTAAATTATTATTGTTATTTATTTATTGATTATTATTTATTTATTTATTTATTTATCATTAACTACTTCTAACTACTAATAGCTGAAGACGCAACTATTCAGGAACTGAGCAAGAATATCTGCGGATATGCTCTGCTATTTCCAACTGTACCTTTCAAGAGCTGTACCTTCAAGAGTTTGAACAATTTCAGTCGAACGATCCACTCAGAACAAAACTCACGCAGCTACCAGAAAAAGAAATCCACTTCAGATTCAGACGAACATGAGAGAAGATTTGAAAATCTACGTGATGGACAACCCACAAAACCAATACTACGGCATCTATATATGGTATTTACCGGAAGCAGGCTCGATATTTGGATGACACCCGACGGTATCTTACGCGTCAGAAAACTTCTTTTATGACCAATGGCCTTAAAGTTCATTTTCTTTTCGAATTCTTACATCTACTTAAGAGTACTTGGAATAGTTCACTAAAAATGATTTCTTAATTGATGGATTCTGAAGTTTAGAAAAAGATAAAGACACAGAAGCGTGAAATTCGTAGAACAATACAAACTTTACTATGATCCGCGTGAGACTTCAAAGAGAGTAAAATTGCGGATGTTTTTTCTCTATTATTAACTTATGGAGCCATTTTTTAATAGTTTGAAATCAAAAATCTATTGGACTTGCACATAATAATGCAACTCTTATATAGAGAACCAATAGAAAGAATAGAACTGAGTTGCTATCAGTTGCCGTGCAAGGTGCAAAAATTGTAGAAATCAGGATCAAATAAAACGCCGTTTTATTTGCTAGATAACTTTTGCGAGAACTAATAAACATTTGAAGCTTGATTTTTGCACACTTTTCAAAATTAAGAAAAGTCATATTTCCACAAAGCTTCAAGTTCGGATACTCAATTGTATATAAATATGTAGCGACACATGAGTAGAGGACAATTCAAATCATGTTGTTGTTTTGCCTCGGAGTATCAACATCGTTAGAACATCAGTAATGTAAGAACAAATAGACTCTGGGCAAAACAATGTCGCCGCTACGCATAACCGTGGAACAAAGACGAATTTGAATCTTCCGACTTCCCTCCGGACCAGTATAAATAAACCGACGCAACCGAAAAGAGTTGTGTATCTTTCTATTCCGACGTGCTATCTACGTGTTATCGACGAGCATTTATCGAGTATTTATCCGCGATTTTATTTTGCGATTTATACTCTGTACTAACGATTCAGCAATTATAGGCTGTATATTAATTTATTATTTTTAAATATATTCGACGGTTACGACAACAAACGATAACCTCCAATAAATCTCACGGTTAAACATCCTATATACCTGTCCTCTACAAAATAAACGAACGCGATCGTAACGTGACCAGTTTTTCAGTCTCACTCTCGAGCGATCTTAATAACGATCGATACATAGTCTTAGCGAATCAGATAGTATCGAGCGTCTTAGCGAACATTCTCTGTATCTATTATTTTAAAATATATTTGACGGTTTTCAATATCAAGATATCTCGTCACTTAAAACACACTACTAATCATTTTCTACAACCGCGTGACACGGGTCACTGGGTATGCGTAATAGCATTTTCCCCTCCTTGTGAAAAAAATAGGTAATATGTATAAGATACAGACCGAGTGCCAAGTCGAATTGGTAAAACGATCAACGTGGAAATTCATATGTGACTCAGGCATAAACAACCAAAAAGAGCAGCAAAACACACGCTCTCAGGACAACAGGTGCTGAATCTTAGTTCAAGATCCAGAACACAAAAGTCAATTCAACCAAGAGGAAACCATCGTGCAAATGGAAGAATAGCCTGCTGTTCGCCCATTCAACCGATGAAAATATCAGTAACTGATACCAAATGTCAAGAGAATCAAGAAATCAAATGAAGGTACTCTAATCTATGAACGGCAATCAGAATTTGAAATAGATATATCGCTAAAAAAGTAAAAGCAAACACAAAGAAATTCATTTCGAGAGATTCCTGTAGCGCTTAATTTTTTCGTCAGTAATATACTACGTTATTTCCTAACATTTGAGATCGTATTTCAACTAAAATATATAATTCTAGCATTTAGTTTTGGAAAGTGTAGCACATTGCTTCTATTGTCATATTCAAAACTGGCAATCCTTTTCTCTCACACCGAAAATCGAGGAAAACACCGCAATAGGGAATGAGCCGTTGCATTCGACTGTCTGTGATGATGATTCTCGGAAAAAGAGGGATTTTCCTTCATTACTGGGACTCGATATGTTTATTGGGAAATACAGGAATGAAATACTCTATCCAATTGTAAAATCTGCTTTGTGACGCTCACTGTATTATTGGAAGGAAAGGGAGGAAACTCCAGACCATAAAAAAATGGAAGGAAACAGATGCTTATGAATGTCCTGTCAACTACGGAAGTGTAACGTTAATTCATATCAGAGGCCGGATGTGTGCAGGTTTCACCGCATACCCTCAATTACCCGAGGGACCCACCATAAACTTAAACTTTTTAAGTTTATTATTTCTGTAAGTGTTATCTGTTTATGGGTGGTCCTTAAAACATCCTTAGGTTGTTATAGGTCCTTACTAATTACGGGGAAAGCAGGTAGTTACCTAATGGGAAAAACCCAATACTTGACTAACGAAAAAGCTGGTTTTTCCCATAAACAATATTACCTACTAGCCACGTTTATTAACGTAGCCTATAACCAATTGGCATCGTGGATCGTTACCCTCATTTTTCCTAATGGAAGGTGCGAACAGCGAATCCGCATTGTTAACTAAAAAGCTTTCCTCCGTAATGAGACGAGGACACCTGGGGAGAAATAGACAAAACCCACGAACAGTGAACATCTCTCCAATTATTGTCAACCTGTGCTGTGCTAGTAAATAAAGTTGGTTAGAAAATAAAAACAGTAGTTGTGTTACAACTCAACCTTCTTGTTTCATCAACCAACCCTTAAGTTTAAGTGACAGGAAAAACGTGCAGGAAAATTAAGGGTAGACGCCGTGACTGAAATGTTTTTGCTTTCAGAAAGATTACATAGCGTGAAATACGTGAATCATATCGATGCAAAGGCATTTAAAACATTAAGCGCGAAGCTGATTTTGATGTGCTGTCCGTTCAAGCAGTGTGCAGACGTGGCCGCGGGAGGTGCGAGTTAAAGTATAAGCAGACGATAATACACACATCGCGGTGACGATTTAGTTTCATTTTATACAAATTACAAACGGAAAATTAAGAGATGGGAAACTCATTTCAAGTGTGAAAATGAAGTTAACAGAGCAGTGAAGTTATTTATCAAAAGTTTACTAGAAGCATCCAGCAGAATTCTTCGCTGGCGGAATGAAGAAACTTGTCACAAGTTGCCAAGTATGGATTGATGCAAATGGCAATTATGTCGAAAAATAATTAACATATTTTATAGGTAATGAATTGAATTTTCATTTCCTTTCTGTTTCATTTCAGTCAATCGACGTAGTTCCCATTAAGAACAGAACTGCGGCTTCGTATCTCGGGAAATAATGTAAATAAGAATTGTTTGTGTTATTCGATGATTTCGTTAAACGAAATAATGGCATCCATATATTTTTTGTGCGTTCATGTCTACAAAAAGCTAATTACACACATTAAAGGAAAGGGTTTAAAACAGGCGGATTTTTCGGTGACATTCTTATACTACAATATAAATTTACGTAACAATAAGCATAGTTAATAACTATATCAGAACAATATATATGTCGGAGATAAGAGGACACCGATGCCTTCCCTCTGAAACCTCGGGTAAATCCATAGAAACATTGTAATTAAAATCCACAGTTGTAATTAAACGATTTACCGTCACTCTACCCAATTGTATTCGTTTGAGACTTGTGACAATGAGCTTGGGCTCAAGGCGACAGTTAGTCGCCGAACGTGGCCGCGGTCAACGGGACGAACTCTCCATCTAACAAAGGCATTGAGTAACCCTATAGCTCTCCTTAAAAGAAAGATTTGTAGCGACACGTGACAGGAAACATTCCAACGGTTTCTGTCCCGTAGCTCGCCACACGCAGATCCTATTCTCCGGGCAGGATGTTTACCAGATGCCGACGCGTCTCCGCAGTACGTGATCGGCTAGCCCGAGGACCGTCATAAACACTAATATCTAGTTACCCAAAATCCTTCAACAGATACACAGTCTTTGTCCCAGTTACGGGAAGACAGGAGAGACCTATTTTCCACGAAGGACGTCTCCCACTAGCAACCCTCCCTCAAGGGCAGCTAGCATCCTTTTCTAACTACCGATATGGAGATTGGCCAATTAGCAGCAACGTCAATTTCCCTTACTTTCCGAACGTAGGATGTCCCGGACGAATCCGATGATCTCGTGTCCTTAGACACACCCCGTCATAGTTTTCCTCTGGGGTATCACCGGGACGGAAAGTCATTCTCTCTTGCGACCTCACCGACAAAAAAAGTCTAACGCCTTACGGCCAGTGAATATCAATACAGAATCCGACTTAGATTTGTGCGAGTGCGTACGATTACCGTCCCGTTGTCCGCTGACTCGTTATCGAACCTAAGACCATTGTCACTAGCATCGCGAGTGTGTGGTCATTGTGAGTTTGTGTCAACTCTGTAACAATTTTGTGTGTGTTAATAAAAATAACCTCAGTGTAAAAGGAAACATGGATAGCTTCAGTGAGGAATCCTTATCTGTCCCAAGCCCCCGCCACGAGGACGACTCGGGCCCAGACTCGGTATTTGACACGACATATATAAACAATATATACATACGTTCACCGCGGAGAGTATGCTCACATCCTACAATATGACCTGTTTGATGAGAGATTCGGATGTAAACGAAAGGCTCGTCCTTCCGAATCGGTTCTTTCTTGTTATTATTCTTTTTTTTTTCTTTATTTACCAATCAGTCGAAACTCGTGCTTTGTAAGCAACAGTAGTGTAACCGATATCGTAACGTTTCATATCATATACAAAAGTATTAACCTATTTATGTCGAAAAACTGTTAGTTTAGATTATATGCTATGTTTAATTTATTGTATGATAGATAAGCATAGGAAACGAAGCGGTATTGTGTTAATGCTGAAACATACAAAAGACAAGAAGAACGTAAACACAAGAGTACCGTTTCGCGTCCTTACCTGGCTTTCATACGACGAATTCAAATTAAGATACCTGGTGAACTAACAGTTCCTTTTAATCTTTTCATAAGAAATACAAAGATAGATCGATGAATGTATTAAAAAATATATGGTTCCATTTACAAAAATGAAGTTGAAATGGGACCCTACTACTGGATCTACAAAAAAGTAATTTGCACCGTATGTGATATCTTCTTTCGAACCAAACAATTTGTTAATATCACGTGAGATATTCTACCGCTTATTGTTTCGCCATTGGTTAAATATTGAGGTTAGCTTTCTATGTATAATAAATTTCTATATGTAATAAAATATCTACATATAAAATACATATAAAAATTGAAAGTTTTAGACGATTTAAGTCCATATCTAATTGTAATGACTTGCAACAGAATCTGAGAACTGAGTTTTGTATTTTCTTATTCATAATTTTTGGTTAATAAATAGAAAAGATAACGAATGAATATACTGTATCGCGTTTCTTAAATGAAGCAATTGCAATTTTGCGATTAAAATGCAGCCATTATAGCAAATAATACAGTAATAGTAGATAATCAGAAAGAAGTAGGGAAAAAACTTACCATAACGGCATGGGAAAGAATTTATAAAGAATTGTGTTACTGGAATAAGCTTCTTTGTGTATCACGAAGTGCATCAGGGAAGGATTCTTAAACAAATTTCGTAAAAAATGACTATCAGATAAATACAATACGAGATTCGAAGAATAATTAATATCAACAAAAACATAATTATTTTATAAGAACATAATATTCAATTATAGAAATAATTATACGTTAAGTTCTGTAATTAGTAACCATTATCGATGACCGACTTTATTCTTGGTTCTCAATAAGAATTATCTTTGATGAAAACATTTTTTAGCGGAAGAAAATAAAATAGGAAGAAAGACTTAACTTCTATATAAAAAAATATAATCAATACGTTTAATTAAAACTAAAACATAATTATGTATATCATCACTCTTACGTTAATATAAATGTATAAATGCAAGTAGTACATTAGAGACGAAAAATATAATAAAAATAAGAAAAAAGAAAAATAAATAAGAAAACTGTATTGGTTTCTACGACTTACTTCCACATGTGGAATAGTATTCTGGTTGCCGTATGACCCATCCTAGGGACAGAACAAAGTTATTAGACTAAAATAATCCACAGAAAGTTTTTAATTTATAAAATTTAATAAAGTATTTACCCTGAATAAATCCTTTTTATAGAAAATTGCAAGTCAACTTTCGAATAACCAGATTTTATATTTTATCTAGCAACTAGCACATCTTACCAATTGCACAAACACTTACTAAACACAAAAATTGTAACGTTTAAATAGGTAACTATTCTATAGCACGTCCACACTCCCGCGTTTCGAATATGAAAGACTGTTGAACAATACCGTCCCTAATAACGACAGATTCGTACTGCTTGTTCATTGTTTACACTTCTGGACTCTAAGCGAATCTTGTACGCTGCGCAAATGTCTCTGCGTCGATTACATACGGTTGTCCGAAAAGTGTCTTTGCTTTACAGTCACTTTTACAACAACGCATCTTTATACAAACATAAAACCTAATGTCACAAACGTTGTGATTTTTATCGTGATAAAACAATCTGGATCGTACGTAAATCGATAAAATAATATAAAACGAAAGATGGTGTGCATCTATTATTTGCTTATGAAACGAAACAAATTTTTCGGACCACCTAATATTTCAATTTTACTACAATACAATAACGACTTTACGCTGCTGATTTTTATATAGATATTATCTATCAAAGTGGATAAAATATGTAAATGCAAAATATATTCCATACTATGTAATAATTGTACAAGATTTTACAGAAAATAGTTCATTTAATGATTGTTTTCTCCTTGAAGCATAAGTAATGTTAGAGATATTTGGCAAAAAATGGAGGCTATATCTGCAATCGCCACTGAAAACTGCGTAGCTGCTACACACATATACACACAAGTATAATGCATGGCATAAACCGCTACAATGCTTATAACAATATCGAAGAAGATACTTCATACGTAACAATTCTTTAACCTCCACATGATATTGGGGAACAGTGTATACAAAGCCGTATTATACATGTACGATGTATATATACATATTTTGCTCACTGTCAACAATATACAAGAAGGGTACTTTTACGTATCCCCACAACAATTTTATAAAAGCAATTTTTGTATCGCAATACTTCAGATAGAGGAGGTAATACCAGACTTATACGAGATATCTTGTTGTACGTAACGAATATAGCAGGGAAGTTGCTGGTGGGAGACGCCGTTCGTTGAAAAATAGGTCTCTCCTATCTTCCCGTAGTTTGGACAAAGACTGTTTGTCTGTTTGAAAGACTTTAGGTAACTCGATCTTAATGTTTATAACGGCCCTCGGGCTAGCTGATCGCGTACTGCGGAGGCGCGTCGGCATCTGGTAACCATCATACCCAAAGAATAGGATCTGCGTGTGGCGAGCCACGGGACAGAAACCGTTGGAATGTTTACTGTCGCGTGCCGCTACAAATATTTCTTTTAAGGAGAGCTATAGAATTACTCCATGCCTTCGTTAGACAAAGCGTTCATCCCGTGACCGCGGCTATGTTCGGCGACTGGCTGTAGCCTCGAGCCCAAGCTCATTATCACAACTCGCGATCAATTACAATCGGATTGAATAACTACAATTGTTTAATTACAGCTATAGTAGACTCTAGATTACAATGTTGCGGGATTATCCAAAATTCCAAAGGTGCCGGTGTTCTGTCATCTCCGACATATTTATACAGAAAATGACAAATTAATGTTGATGACCATATACGTAGACGATGGACTGGTAGCAGTTTCAGACGAATCCCTAATCGATAAATTGTTTCATAATTTAAGTAAAGAATTTAAAATTATGAGTTCGAAAGAGGTAAAGAGTTTTCTTGGACTTGAAATTAATAGATTAAAAGATGGTTCAATATTCATTCATCAGAGCAGGTATATCGAAAGCATATTAGAAAAATTTAATATGAATGGGGCAAACAGTGTTTCTACACCTATCGAGACTAATTGGAGACGGCTGACCCCTCTCTCTAGAAAGCGCACTCTCCTTCGCAGGTATGCGACATCCTTCACTTCCTGATCGTGGGTCGGATCCGCGTCCTTCGCGGACGCTTGCTTGTCGACCGGTCCGATCTTTACTTAATCCCTCCGCATGTCACCGCTGCCGTCGGCACCGCCGCGGATTGTAGAGGCGGTGGCGGCCACAATGGCAGCCTCGGCGTCGGTATCGGTGTCAGTATCCGTCCCGCGCCTCGCGCCCCTCTTCATCCTTTTACCGGGAGCCGACAGCAGCGCAGAGTCCTGATACCCCGCGGGCGCGTCCCCCCGCCGTGTGAGACGTCCCGCGCCTCCGCCGCAACCGTTGGAGGCCGAGGTGGTACTTTCTGTGGACTCGGTAATCCTGCGATACGACCGCTTGCCGAGCGTGCCCGCAACGGTCGAATAGGAAGAGCATGACGACATTTCGTCGTCGGATCTCACCCCCCCCCCGCCGCGGCCGCGGCGTCGCCGCATCCCATCCCGTCCCGAGCCGACGGTCATAATGTCGGGTTCCTGCAACCCTCTCCGAGACCCCTCAGTTCGTGTGTCCCCTTCGCCAGACGCATGAGCGTATCCGGGGGCCTGGCGGCCCACCCCCGGACGGCCATGGTTGCTCGATGACGACGCAGCGGGGCCCGCTTTACAACCCGCGGCTGCACCCGTACTGGGGTATCCCTCCCCTGCACCGTAAACGATTTTGTGGTTCGTTTCTCTGTGCATTGTGATTCTGAAGTCGCCGAGGTCGTCAACAAGGGTTTCCATCCTGGTGCCACTTACTCTTTCGCACCCTGCCCCCGTCAAGGCTGGTGCAGGGTAACGGGGAGCCCCACAAGAAGGTGAGGTGAGTGGTCTTGGCAGATACGGGCCCACCAACTTCTCCGAGGTTTTCTGCACCGGATCGGCAAAGTGGCGGGGGCCGAAGACGCCGACCAGTCACCATCAGGCTACAGGAGAACATCAGATTGATTTTTGCGCCGTGGTCCTACGCCCTGAGAACCCGTAGCCGCCTCGTGCCCCCCAACGCATCGACATCTGGCAATCATCTTACTCGAAGAGTAGGGTCTGCGTGTGGCGTGCTACGGGATAGAGACCGTTGGAATGTTTACTATCGAGTGTTACGGCTATTTCCTTCTTTAAAGAGAGCTATAGAGTAACTCCATGCCTTTGTTAGACAAAGCGTTCATCCCGTGACCGCGGCTACGTTCGGCGACTGACTGTCGCCCGAGCCCAAGTTTATTGACAGACCCCTCTGACACACCCCATCATAGTTTTCCTCTGCAGCATCATCGCGACGGAGAGTCATTCTCTTGTGAGGTCGTATTAGTGAGTTACTTAGAGTCTGCACGCTCGGTGGATATTCCACGTTTTCGCAAAGTGTCCGACTTAGATTTTTGTGAGCACGTACATCTATCATCTCGTTGACCGCGGATTCGTTATTGAACCTAAGACCAACATCACTAGTATCGCGAGTGTCCAACCGCCGCGGTTGATTGTCGAGTCTGTAGCATCCATACTCCTATTAACAGACCGTACCTCCGTTATAACACGACGATGGCCGATTCTAATGAAGATTCATCAAACGCCCACAACCTTATTCCTGACCCTTCTCCGACATATTTATTTATTTATGGTACCATGCTAGTGAAAGGATGAACTGCATCCAAATGTTTTTCTTTTTTAAATTAATGGTAGTTGTCTTGTATGCTGACCTTTTTTTGCATACTCTGCGGGTAGCGTACACAGTATAGCTCGCCGGTATAAAGAAAGATCACACATCACTTCCTTCGTGTGTTTTGGGTTGAACATTGGGTTATCTGAAGTGGCATTGACTCGCTCTAGACTGCTTAAAAGGATAGATCCTCATTGATACTGTTCCGATTTTCTGTTATTAGCATCATCCTATTTTAGCATTCTATTTTATATAAGTATATAGGATGTCCTAGCTTTTTAGAGGAGGAGGGGGGGGGGGGTAACAACGATATTGTTATACATATTATATACGAGTGAAAATAAGAAACATATGTTATATAAACATCGGCTAGAAAAAGATTATAGTTTTAGTAAAAGACTATAACGAACGTATGAAATAGCAACGGGCTGGTTTTCGTTCAATGATGGGATACATTGGTGATATTTATCTAATCTATTTATTCAAATTGTCTCTGTACATCTAGGCTGTAATAATATGATTCGTTATAATTCTAATAAGACTTACAATTAGTAAGTTGCACGAGTTTGTATTAACATGGGAATTAAAATATGAAAGCGAAAATATGTCGATATTCATTTTATTTACTGTTTTGCAAATTGAAATTGAACAGATATACTGTACGAGAATATCGAGGAAAATTTCCCAACGGAAGAGTACAGCATCATTTTGTGCTTAAAATAGTTCACAAAAATCATGTGAAAGCTGCTGATTTCAACGTACAAGATAACAGTAGCACTATGTGTACATACGTAATGCATTCATTGAAATTAAATATAAGAAGAAAGAAAGAACTCGCAATATAATGCATTCATTTCATAGACGACAATCTTAAAACGAAGTCTTGGATCCTGCCACCGTAAGGTGCCTCTAGATGGAGCATGTAAAATGAATGTCCATCTTGTCTGTGTATCTGAGTCTGTATGAAAGTGTCTCTGAGGCGTACTAAAAGCTGTATATTTCCTTGATGTTACGTCCATTGCTATTTGATGAAAGCCAAAAGAGAGGTCTAGCGCGGAAAAGAATTTCGCGTTTCCTAATTGAGAGAGTATATCGTCAATTTTTGGCAAAGGGTACGGGTCTTGATCAGTTAATTCGTTTAATTTACGGAAATCTATCACTATGCGCCATTTTTGTTTTCCGGAGGCGTCCGATTTCTTGGGGACTGCCCATACTGGACTATTGTACGGTGAGTCTGATTCTTCAACTATGTTTTTGTTTAACATTTCTTTGATTTGTTTTTCGATTTCTTGTTAGGGAAGTGATACATTTACACTGTACATGAGAGTGTGTGTGTAAGGGTTAGAGGGCGTCAAGGACTCAGTGGAGACAAAAGACTGTTGCCAGATGTTAGAAGAATCTAGGCTAGTCGGTTGGCAACCAGCGTGCGTGCAAGACGTTCTTAGAGAGGAATATAGGTGTATAACTGTTGTATGGGAAATATAGTCAATAATTTGTATTCCCAAATCCTCGTTTTTCCTTAACATGGTAGCAGAGCGTGGTTACTAGTTTTGCAAGATATTTAGTGCGTGGTTACTATCTTGCGAGTGAGTTTTCAGTAAAGAAAAAAAACTTTCAGAAAAAAATATACTTCGAGCACGTAGGAACGCTTGAGTAAGAAAAGAAAAAAAGAAGAATCAATTAAAATGGAGAGATCGGAAATCATGGTACCTATATTCGATGGTGAGGATTATGGAATGTGGAAGCAAAGAATCACGATGTTTCTCAAATATAAGGAATGCGAGGTTGTTACAACTAGAATGAAGAACGAAAGAGACGATGAAGACTGGGACAAAAAGGATTTGAAGGCGATTAATATAATTTATAGTGCAATATCGAACAGACAATTGGAGTATGTTAGGGAAGGAAAAACGGCGTATGATATAATAAAAAGGTTCGATGAAATGTACTTGAAAGAGTCGACGGCACTGCAGATCGTATGCAGAAGGAGATTGGAAAACATAAGACTGGAGAACTACAGTGATTCAGCATCATTCTTTAACGATTTCGAAAAATTAATCAATGAATTAAAAAGTGCGGGCGCACAAGTAAGTGAGAGGGAAAAGCTGAATTACATGCTGAATACGTTACCCGAAGAATACAGCTACATAGCGGACATAATAGACGCATTGAAAGAAGAGGATCAAACGGTAGCGTATGTAAAAAATAAAATAGAGGTAGCAGAGAAGAAAAATAAATCCAATCGAGGAGAAAGGCAAACCAACGCCTTTTCTGCAAAAAAGGAAGGATGCTTCAGATGTGGAAGATTAGGACACTTTGCGAGAGAGTGTCAAAATGGCGTCCAAGCGGGAAGCAGTAACGGCTATTGGCATGGGCCAACACGTGGTCGAAGCAGAGGAAGAGGGAACAAAGGCAATACGAGCAGAGGACGTGGAAACTTTCATCGTCAATCAACAACCGGCACGGGCGAGCATGGAAACTCAAGAGCAGGCATATGGATAGCAACGGCGCACGCAGCAAACAGCAGTGAGACGAATGAGATAAGTAAGAACGAAATAGTGTGGCTATTAGATAGCGGTTGTACTGATCACATAATTAATAATATAAATTATTTCGATAAATCTATCGACCTAAAAGAACCGGTAAATATATATTTAGGCGATAATAGACCGATAAAAGCGACAAAAGTTGGGAATGTTATAAGTTATTTTGAAGCATTCGGAAAACAAAATAAAATAAATATGAGGAAAGTATTTTACGCGAAAGAAATGTCCGCAAATTTGATTAGTTTAGGTAAATTAACAGACAATAAGAATACGGTTATTTCTAAAGGAAATATTGCGAAAGTAATAGATGAGGATAATAAACTTACAGCTGTAGCGTTCAAAGAAAATGGGACATATAGAATAAAAAGTATATTGAAAGGGAAGAAGCACTTAGTAAACAGCGCCGAACGTAGTGGTATGAGTAAAAAGGAAAGATGGCATAGGATGCTAGGACACGTAGATTTTAAATATTTAGAGATTTTGGGTAAAGAGCAGCTAGTGACTGGCATACCGAATGAATTTGAAAAGGAACTTTTGAAATGTAGGGTGTGTATAGAAAGCAAAATGCATAACTTACCTTTCAAAAATAATCGAACTAAGGCTAGGGAAATAATGGAAGTTATTCATACGGACGTATGTGGTCCCTTTAAGACCACCGGATTCAATGGAGAAAAATATTTCATTTCATTTATCGATGATTATAGTAAAATAGCTAGGATCTATTGTATAAAATCAAAAGATGAGGTCTTTGATTCTTTCGTACAGTTCGTAAATGAAGCCGAAAATTTAACGGGCAACAGGTTAAAAATATTAAGATGCGATAATGGTAAAGAATATTTAAATAATCGAATTTATAAATTTGCTAGGGATAAAGGTATAAGAATAAATAATTGCCCAACATACGTACATGAATTAAACGGGACAGCGGAAAGGTATAATAGAACAGTGATGGACATGGCGCGTTGCTTGTTAGCGGAAGCGAAAGTACATAAAAGGTACTGGCCGGAAATAGTTTGTACAGCGGCATACTTGAAAAATCGAATATTAGCGAATACTATAGAAAGAAAGACACCTTTTGAAATATTCTTCGGGAGAAAACCAAGTGTTAAAAATCTACATCTATATGGAAGTAAAGTTTTTGTAAGAAAGCCAGAACAAAAAAGAGTTTCCAAATGGGACTAGAAGGCAGATATGGGAATTCTATTAGGATATAGTGAAGTTGGATACAGAGTCTTATTAGGTGGGAAAATAACAATAGCTAGACATGTAGAGGTCATAGAGACAGACACTAAATGTATCGGTTTTGAGGAAAATTCATTAGAGGCAGATAGAAATGATAGCGAAGATAACTATTCATTGGATGGTATGGATAAGGAAGAGTTAGAAGGTAGGAAAGATGAAAATAATAGTAGTATTGAAAGCTCAAACACTCCTAGGAGATCTACACGTATTAAGAAAACTCCAGTAAGGTATCCAGAAAAGGAAAATATTTGCGAGATTCATGCAAATTATTGTAAAGTAGATATCCCTCGTACATTTGAGGAGGCGATTTGTTGCGAAAATAATGAAGTTTGGAAACAGGCTATGGATAAGGAAATAGAATGTCTCTATAAGAATAAAACTTGGAAATGGGTAGAAAGGGTAAAAGGCAAAGAAGTATTAGATGTAAAATGGGTTTACACGAAAAAATCAGAGGACAGGTATAAGGCTAGATTAGTGGTAAGGGGATTTCAACAAAGAAACGTAGCCGATGACATATATTCTCCAGTGGCGAGTAATCAGACCTTTAAGATATTGCTATCATATTGTTGTCAAAATGGATTAATAATTGAGCAAATGGATGTAGAAACTGCCTTTTTTAAATGGTGAAGTAACCTCGGAGGTATATGTAAATCAACCAAAGGGATATGCGGACGGAACGAATAGAGTTTGTAAATTATCGAAAGCGCTTTATGGGTTAAAAGAAAGTCCGAGGGACTGGTATGAGTGTTTTGATAAGTATGTGACGAGATTAGGTTTTAAAAAGAACAATATAGAGCTGTGCCTATATACTTATGGAGAGGGAGAAAATGTTGTTTATTTGTTAATATACGTAGACGATTTGTTGATTTGTAGTAAAAACAAAGGGAAGATACAAAGTGTAAAAAAATTATTAACTGATAAATTTGAAATGAAAGATTTAGGTGAAGTAAAAGAATATCTTGGAATAAATATAGAGTATGATTATTTAAAAAATGAAATGAGATTAAGCCAAAAGAAATACATAGAATCATTAGCAAACAAATATAAATTACATAACAGCAAATTGTACTGTACACCTATGGAGACCAACTTAAAAATTGAAAAAGCTGAGATAAATAGAGAGGACATTGGATACAAGAATTTAATTGGCGCATTGCTGTATATTAGTGTAAATACCAGACCCGATATAAGTTATAGTGTGAATTATCTGAGTAGATTTCAAGATTGTTGTAACGAGACACATTTTAAATATGCCTTGCGAATATTGAAATATTTGTACCGGACTAGAGATTTAGGGCTACATTATAAAAGAAATGAAAAGTGCGAAACGATAGATTGTTATGTGGACGCTGATTGGGCAGGAGATCATATAGATAGGAAATCGACTTCTGGGTATGTAATTAGATTGTATGGAAATGTAATTGGATGGAAGTCTAAAAAACAAAGGTGTGTGACAAAAGCCTCGACGTATGCAGAGTATGTAGCTCTATCGGAAGCGGTGAGCGAAGTAATGACTATCAGAGAACTAATGAAAATCTTCGATGTAAATGTAGACGATAACCCTGTAAAAATCTATGAGGATAACTCTGGAGTAATGAGTATAGCGAAATACGGAACTTTTACAAAAAATTCTAAACACATCGAAGTTCATTACCACTACGTTCACGAGTACGTAAAGGAAAATAAGATAAACATAATAAAAGTAAGTACAGAAGAAAACACTGCGGATATTTTTACGAAGGCACTGTGTAGAGAGAAATTTGAAAGGTTTAGGTCATGGATGAATGTAAAATAAGAGAAATGTAAAGAAAGCGATAAATGTTAAATATTTTGTTAATTCGACAAGTATGTAAATAAAATTAAGTGTACAGTATAAATGTAAGGAGGCGTGTTAGGGAAGTGATACATTTACACTGTACATGAGAGTGTGTGTGTAAGGGTTAGAGGGCGTCAAGGACTCAGTGGAGACAAAAGACTGTTGCCAGATGTTAGAAGAATCTAGGCTAGTCGGTTGGCAACCAGCGTGCGTGCAAGACGTTCTTAGAGAGGAATATAGGTGTATAACTGTTGTATGGGAAATATAGTCAATAATTTGTATTCCCAAATCCTCGTTTTTCCTTAACATTTCTAATTTGTGTGCCTCGAGTGGGCTGTAAGATTTTGTGTTTATGATTTTGTTTTCTTTCAACGTGATGATGTGTTTTGTTAAATCGGTGCATGGTAAAGGTATCTTTGTCTAAGTTGAATACGTCAATGTAGCGTAAGAGGATTTTTTCGGTAGGAATGTGGAAGTTGTTTTCAATATGGTTTGTTCTAATTCTGTTTTTGAATTTATGAATTTTTGAATTTGTTCGAGATCAACTTCATTAGAGAGTTCATTAGAAATTGGTATTGGTTGCACACCAGTACTGCAGAAGCATACTTGCGTCGGTCTCATGTTCAAATAAATCGTTTCGACTCTGGTTTGTCCTGGAGAAATTACCTGTGGTGGCTGAAATAAGAATACATGATCGTTGAGTTGGATTTGGTCATTTGTAATTTTTTATCGATAGTTTTCTAGCAATAGTTACCTATGATTCCGTCTTCAATTAGTGGGAAGTCGTCGGGTACTATGTAGAGATTGTTTCTTTTGTCACAGATTCTAAGGTAAACGTATTCGTCTGTCACGTATTTGTCATTACCCATAAAGAATGTTTTCTTGTCGACTTTTAATGGAGTGGAAATGTTTTTTGAGTGTTTGACTATGTTCATTCCGGCACCAGTGTCTACTGAATATCGCTTTAGTCCAAGTTTTGATCCGATGGTAATTGTGAGGAATCTTCCAGTGATGGCGTTAATTCGTATTGTTGGTTCTCTTCCACTTCTTCCTTGGGATTCATGTTCTCTTTGTCCGTCGTAATTTCTCGGAGGCGGTAAGTTTCTTTGGTTGGCTGATGGAAAATTTCGCTGTTGGGTACAATCGTTGGCTAAATGTCCCGTTTGATTACATTTGAAACAGTTGGGCGGTTGTCGTTCCATTACCGCTTTTCTTTCCATAGGTGGATTTATTGGCTTTGGTTGTGCGGTGTTGCCGAGCGTGATGTTTCTTCTTGCATTGGATGTTCCTTGGAATTGGGCGTTGGCTCCCGCAATTGGTCGATTCATTGTTCTTCGTCTTACTATGTTTTTGTTGCGTTCGATTTCCCCTATAAATAACTCCGCCTCGAAAGCTGTATCTTGTGTTTCCTGGAGATTCTTTGGTCTTGTAGCCGATGTGCGTATTTCTATTTCTGGTTTCAAGTTTAGGACAAAGATTTTGGTGGCTCGTTCGGTTTCAAGATCTATGGCAATTGTTCGACGTATTGGATCACGAATTTCATGTTGGAGTGCTTATATTAGTTCGTTGAGGTTGTGTCGAAACCTCTTCACATAACTATGTACTGATTCGTTAAAGTTCTGTCGTGTACGTTGCAATTTATTGCGGGCTCCATTAGATGTAATGCTTACGGACACAAATTTTCTGAGGCTTTCGAACAGATCTTCATAACTCTCGATTTCCATGTGGCGATTACTGCGTTCCGCTTCTCCGATGATTCTTTGTGTCAAAATTGAGCGTAATAATGCGTGTTCTGTTACCCGTTTAATAAACCCTTCTACTCCTATATCATCTTTCCCATTGAGTGTAGGAATGCAGTCTAGACAGGTTTTTGCATTGTACACGGAATTGTCATAACTTACCGCGTCTTCTTCACTGTCTGCATTGTCTGTTTCATTGTGTTTTACTTCGGTCTTTTTAGGAACAAGTGGTCGCTTTTTTTGAACGGTGCTGGTACTAGCGTCTTCGGTAAAAATGGAATTGAACTCAGACGTGGTAACTGACTGAACTCTTACTTGTAGTTCAGCGATATTCTTACCTAAGAGTTCGACCTTTTTAACGCGTTGTTGACTTTCATTGTGTAGTTGTCTACGCAAGTCATGTATAGCGTCTAGTATGGTCCGAAAATCCACACCTGTAGCCATAGAGCTAACAACAGCTGTGTCTTCCGATTTCTTGCTCATAGTGGATTTTATACTGTCGCCGGAGTCTGTACTATTGAGACTGTCGCGACGAGTACGATAGTGTTTAAAAGAATCCAGTTTTTCTTTTTACCTGGGTATTCTTCTTTTCGTGAATGTTGCCCTGACCAGTTTCAGTTTTGGTGATGACCGTAGTCCGCCTTCCGTAGATGTCGTTTTCACGCAAAGTGAGCTGATCTATGCACAGGTCCGCTTGATCCTTCAATCTTCAGTGATGCGCATACGCCGAAATCGTAATTTACACTGAACCGAATGGATCCTGGCAGGATCGCCAAAAATGTCACGTAATAAAAGAACGAAGTTTTATAAGTAGGAGAATGAACAAAAGCTCGTTCATATGCTTTATTAACTGCAGATTACAAACTGAGGTTACTGTCTGAAGGACCGGGGTTTTTATTTCTTTATTATGACTCATATCTTATGGGTGGGGGTCTGGCTGTTGTCTTTTCTCTTAGTTATCACAATGCTAGGTGTTATCGACATATCCGATGTCAGCGGAATGCCTGCCTCTTGGTTGGTCGCTACATCTGCCTCCTAGGTGGTCATTACAATGACGAGGATGTTTCGATTTCCAGGGCTAAGTTGAAAGGGCTCACACAAGCCCTGGCAGGAGTGGCTCAAATGTTTAACGTGGTTGTGAAGAACTCAAAGTTGGGCAAAGATAAGGACGAGGGGATAAGGGAGATAGGCAACCTGATAAAAGGCATCCTGTCTTCCTTGGAGCAGTGTGGGGAGCACAAGGATAGAAGAAGAAGGAGAAGGAGAGAGCCTGTCGAGGTTGAAAAAAGGGCAGACAGAGCAGAAATGAAGAAGGAAGTGACGATAGGTAGAGGCGGATACCCAAAGAGGAAGGTAGCCGGCTGAAATTAAGAAAGTCGTGGAGCTTAAGCGGTCCCGAAGAGGACAGGTCACATGTGCCGAGGCGTGTGGGAGGAAGAACAGAGCGATAAGGTGTGACCAGGACTTCAGCGAGAACTCCGAAGGATGGATGAGGGTAGAAAAGAGGAAGAGAGAGAGGAGAGCTCCCACAGAGCAAGCTACCTCGATGGTGCGTCCCGGAAACAACCGGTAGTTTGGTACCGAAGAGAAAGGCGTTTCAAGAAATAGGAGGAGGAAGGAAGCCATTTTAGTCAAAGTGGAGGAAGACTGCGAATGGTTTCATGTATATAAAAAGATAATGGCGGTGAGGAGCTCATTGGAGGAAGCCACGGGGGTCCGTAGGACGAGAGCGGGCCACATCCTCATTGAATTCGACAGGACGGTGGTGGTTAGCGAGGCAGCGGCCAAATTGAGAGCCGCCTTGAGTGATAGTACGGAGGTGGCCGCTCTGGTGAACAGGGCCCCTGCAGGCTTAGCTAATCAAGGTAGGCACAAGTTGCCTTGCGCGCTGGTTGGGCGTATCCCAACCCCTATGGCCCTAGGGGTGCCTGGGTACTGTGTGGCGATAAGTTGACGCCGAGGTAAGCACCACCATACTCGGTTAAATGAAATTTGGGCCGAAGGGAAAACAATACATCAAAATTAAGAAACCGAATTAACTATTTCCTAAATAAGTACGGGCCAGTTAGAAATACGGCTAATTGATCCTAATGTTACCGTGCAAAGAAGCCCTTACAGACTCAGCGAGGAAGAGCGCAGAATAGTACGTGATAGGATAGACGAATTAATGAGAGCGAAAATTATAAGGCCTAGTAATTCGCCGTTCGCGAGCCCCATGATACTCGTGAAGAAGAAGGATGGCTCAGACAGATTGTGTGTAGACTTTCGAGCGCTAAATAAAAATACGGCCGCGGATCGGTATCCCCTACCCCTTATTGCTGATCAAATCGCGAGATTGCAGAGTGCGAGATACTTCATTAGCCTGCACATGGCCAGCGAGTTTCACCAAATTCCCATTCACCCTAACTCGACAGAGTATACCGCGTTCGTCACCCCCGGCGGTCAATACGAATACGTAACGATACCCTTTGGATTGAAAAATGCACCCTCCGTTTTTCAGAGGGCCATTCTCAAGGCCTTAGGAGACCCTGCTTATTCGCACGTTGTTGTTTATCTGGACCAAGCTTTAGAAAGGTTGCACATTGTACTAAACACCCTCGTAAACGCCGGATTTTCTTTTAATTTCGCTAAATGTTCCTTTCTAAAGACATCGGTACTCTATTTGGAATATGTAATTCATAATGGAGGAGTCCGCCCAAACCCGGGTAAAATACAAGCCTTAAGTTCTTTACCTGCACCGTCGACCGTCACACAGCTTAGGTATTTCATAGGTTTGGCCTCGTACTTCCGAAAATTCATTCCTAAATTTTCACAAGTAATGAAACCCCTGTATGCACTTACGTCTAGTAGCAAGAATATAACTTGTACAGATAGGCACGAACAAATAAGACAAAAGGTAATTTCCGTCCTGACTGACGCGCCGGTGCTAATGATATTTGACCCCAATTATCCGATAGAACTACATACGGACACCAGTTCGGAGGGGTATGGGGCTATTTTAGTGCATAACGTCGAGGGGAAAAACAGAGCCATTGAATACTATAGTAAAAGGACTAGTCCCGCGGAATCCAGATATCATTCGTACGAACTGAAGACATTAGGAGTAGTAAGCGCCGTCAAGCATTTCCGACACTATTTACATGGGCGGAAATTCCTAGTTGTTACCGACTGTAATTCTTTGAAAGCCTCCAGCAACAAAGTAAATTTAAACGACCGGGTTTATAGGTGGTGGGCTTATTTGCAAACATTTGATTTTGACATCATGTATCGAGAGGGTAAACGAATGGCCCACGTAGATTTCTTTTCGCGAAACCCCGTAGACTTGAATCGCCATCTGATCGACAAGGTCGCAGAAGAAGAGATTAATCTGGCCGAGATTTCCGAAGACTGGCTATTAGCGAAACAACGTCGCGATCCCCAAGTCTCCGAAATCGTCAATAAATTTGCAGAACGAAGAGCTCGCGGAAGATATCGCGAATACGTATGAACTGCGATCCGGTACACTTTACCGTAAGATACAACGAAAAGGCAGAACCCTCTGCTTACCCATTGTTCCGAGAGGCTTTAGATGGTCCGTCTGTGGCGGATCGGTATCAACAGGACGCCGACAGGTCGTGGCATCAACGCGGCGCAACACCTCCCGGGTGATCCGCGGGTACCAACCGCCAACACCAGAGGGCTACGACGATAACGAGTCTGTCTATCTCGCTAGCAGTCGAATATACGGGAGAATGATACAAATACCGCACCCAGCGAGACTCCCTCTACGTCTAAGGCAGGGACTACCAGGCATAGCCTTACTGACGAGTCCACCGGTAGTCCCGGGACGAAACTCAACCTCTCTTTTCATCCTCCACACGTCATTAACCATGTGCATCAGTCAATTATGCACTTAGGTTGGGATAAAACGCTTGAGAAACTATACGAGAATTACTAGTTCGAGGGAATGGCGAAATATGTTCGCAAATTCGTTGAAAACTGTCATGCTTGTCGAGTTTCGAAAGCTAGTTCAGGTAAAGTACAAGCTGAACTACATCCCATACCTAAGACCAGCATACTCTGGCATACGGTACACATGGATATAACGGACAAGTTAAGCGGTAAGAGTGACTCGAAGGAGTATATCATTGTTTTGGTCAATGCTTTTACCAAATTTGTATACCTGTATCATACCCGTAAATTAGATTCCTTTAACACCATTACAGCACTTAAGTCCGCTATATTTTTATTCGGCAATCCCTGCCGGGTAATAGCGGACCAAGGAAGATGTTTTACGGGTAAAGATTTCCAAAATTTTTGCCAGGATAGACACACTAGACCACTTAATAGCAACCGGCGCTAGTAGGGCCAATGGACAAGTAGAGCGTATTATGAGTACGCTAAAGAATATGCTTACGACGGTGGAAACGACCGGGCGATCATGTCAAGACGCGATTGGCGAGATACAACTAGCCTTGAATTGCACCACCAATCGTGTAATTAAATCAAGTCCTCTAGAATTATTAATTGGGAAGGCAGCAAGGCCCCACGGCTTATCGTTGCCTGATAATATCGAAGAAAAAGAAGTAGACATCTCCAATGTAAGGCAACAGGCGATACAGAACATAGAGACTTGCGCTAGTTATGATAAAGACAGGTTTGACAAAACAAAAGCTAAGATAGTTAGGTTTAATCTCGGTGACTTTGTGTTACGGAAGAACGAGGAATGAAACCAAACGAAGCTAGATACGAAATTCAGGGGTCCATTTGTTTTGGAAGGAGATAGATACACTTTAAAAACCTTAGACGGCAAACGGTCATATAAGGATAGACACGACAAATTGAGAAAAATGCCAGATAGTTGCGTTCCTGCTGAGTTGGACGTCTGCGGTGATGACAGCGACGGTGATAATAACGATGCGAGTACACTGGCCTCAGAGGATCATTAACACCGCGTTGTAGTCATAGTAATACACCCGGTATAGCGTCTGCGCTTTCGTAATACGCCCAGTATGGTGTCCTGCTCATTCGCAATACACTCAGTATGGTGTTCTGCGCTTTCGTAATACGCCCAGTGTGGTGTCCTGCGCTTCCGTAATGCACCCAACATGGTAATACGACCCAACAAACTGAGATCTGTATGCGAAATCGAAAATGATCTGTCGCGTCATTGCGGTCTGACTGGTAGCTGACAGAATGCAATTGGTACTTTTAATACAAACTATAACACTACTAATTTGAGTTCTCTTTCATTTCCTTGCGTGTCCAATCTCCGAACAAAGTTTTGTTGTTGAACTGGACCCTTGACTTACTTGGAATATTTAATTGCATGGTAAATAATATCAGTTACACCGAGTCTAATGTCGAAAAAAAACTCTATATTTTAGCTGCAAACGACGACGTGTGATAGTCAGAATGGCCGTGTCGGAGATGAAAGGAAAACCGGAGCCTTCCCTTTGCAATTTTGAGAAAGTCCTCTAATGCCTTAGCCTAGATTTTATCATAGCTGTAATTAAGCAATTGTTGTGCTTCAATCTGATTGTAATTGTTCGAGATTTGTGATAGCGAAAGTGGGTTCGAGGTAACAACTGGTCGCCGAACGTAGCCACGGTCACGTTTTGCCTGCCGAAGATGTGGATCGGTGGTATAGTTCTCCCTAGAAATGTGGTTGTGGAGACATACGGCCTCAAGAACGGGCCTGGCCACATAGAATTGTACTTTGAAGATGTCGATATAATGGGACACACGTTGTATTAGGAATCAAACTCCAGACAGAAACTGCCTAGCAACGGCGTTTGGATCTTTCTCGATGCTTCCAACAAGTATACAACAAACTTTTGGCAGAAACTGCCTAGCCACGGCGATTGGAACCTTCTCGATGCTTCCAACGAGCATATAACAAACAAATGCAATCGTACAGCGAGAAAGATTTCCATCAGATCATTATTCGTGCGATCGCCTTGGAAAGTGATACATCGAGCAGTTTACCGAGCGTCTCAGCAATCGTATTTTTGTGTCTAAAATTATTCTACGCATAGAAAAGCGTTATCCCGTTGACCGTGGATTCGTTTGAACCCAAGAACATTGTTAATAGCGTTCATTAAACTCATTACTCGTTAAACTTATTATTCGTAAAACATATTATTCGTTAATCTCATTATTCTATAAACTTATTATTCATAAAACATATTATTCGTTAATCTTATTATTCGTTAAACTTATTATTCTTTAATCTAATCATTAGTTAAACTTATTGTTTGTTAATCTTATTATTCATTAAACTCAATATTCATAATATTTTGTAAAATCTTGTATATGCGCGTAAATATAATCTCTGTTTTGTAAAGCGATGGCTAATTCAAACGAGGAATCGTTACGCGCCTTAAATTCTAATGATAACCCGACATGTATATAAAAGACATTTTATGTATATGTCGCAGATAAGAGGACACCGGTGCCTTCCCTCTGAAACCTCGGGAAAATCCATAAAAACATTGTAATTAAAATCTACAGTTGTAATTAAACGATTTGCCCTCATTCTACCCAATTGTATTTGTTTGAGACTTGTGACAATGAGCTTGGGCTCAAGGCGACAATTAATCGCCGAACGTAGCCGCGGTCAACCGGATGAATCCTCAGCCTAACAAAGGCATTGAGTAACCCTATAGCTCTCCTTAAAAGAAAGATTTGTAGCGGCACGTGGCAGTAAACATTCCAACGGTTTCTGTCCCGTAGCTTGTCACACGCAGATCCTATTCTCCGGGCAGGATGTTTACCAGATGCCGACGCGTCTCCGCAGTACGTGATCGGCTAGCCCGAGGACCGTTATAAACACTAATATCTAGTTACGTAAAATTCTTCAACAGATAAACAGTCTTTGTCCCAGTTACAGGAAGACAGGAGAGACCTATTCTTCCACGAACGACGTCTCCCACTAGCAACCCTCCCTCAAGGGCAGCTAGCATCCTTTTCTAACTACCGATATGGAGATTGGCCAATTAGCAGCAACGTCAATTTCCCTTACTTTCCGAACGTAGTATGTCCCGGACGAATCCGATGATCTCGTGTCCTTAGACACACCCCGTCATAGTTTTCCTCTGGGGTATCACCGGGACGGAAAGTCATTCTCTCTTGCGACCTCACCGACAAAAAAAGTCTAACGCCTTACGGCCAGTGAATATCAATCCGACTTAGATTTGTGCGAGTGCGTACGACTACCATCCCGTAGTCCGCGGATTCGTTATCGAACCTAAGACCATTGTCACTAGCGTCGCGAGTGTGTGATCATTGTCAGTTTGTGTCAACTCTGTAACATTTGTGTGTGTGTCAATAAAAATAACTTCAGTGTAAAAAAAATGGATAACTTCAGTGAGGAATCCTTAACTGTCCCAAGCCCCCGCCACGAGGACGACTCGGGCCCAGATTCGGACTTTGACTCGACATATATATTAAAAAATAAGACGTTTATTTCTAGAGTAATAAAAACTGATTCTTCCGAAGAAGAATACTTCCATTCAGTTATGATATTCAATGTGCAGGAAAGCACATAACAGTGAACTGCCGCCCACGGGAAAAATGAATGACGTAAAATGTCGCAATTGCGGTGGAAATCATCCAGCCAGCTACAAAGGCTGCGTAGTCAGAAAACAACTAGAAAGTAAACTCTTCCCGACGATTCGAAACAGGACACACAACTGTTTCCACACGCAACAGGACAACACAGAATCTATGTCAACACCAAATACACAGCATGTAATGAATAATAACCACAGTAACACCAACACCGTTAGAAGCCGAAGCTACGCGCAAGTAGTCAACCCGTCGTCACCCTTAGACAATCAAGAACAGAACAACCTCAGCAACGACACTACAGAAATCAAAGAGTTAATAAAACATTCCATAAAAAACACCGAAATACTTACAAAAATGATAAGCGAACAAAACGAACTCCTCAGATAGCAAACACAACAAATAACAGTCATGCTACAATTACTTACTAACATGATGAGCAAAAAAATAAAAATAGACACGCTTAAAATAGCAGCCTGGAACTCTAACGGCCTACAACAAAGGGCCCTAGAAACTAAACCATTCATGTATAACAATAATATCGATATACTACTCGTTTCAGAAACACACCTCACAATAAAAAGCTATATAAAAATACCGTACTACAATATATATGACACCAAGCATCCTTCAGGAAAAGCACACGGAGGGACGGCAGTAGTAATAAAAAACGACATTAAACATCACATACACAGCCAGGTTAGTAAAGAACATATACAAGCAACCACCGCTACTGTACAAACTAGCAGCAACCAACTACAGTTGTCAGCAGTATACGTACCGCCGCGACACAAAATTACATCGCAAATGTGGGAAGAGTACTTTCCACACTTAGGTGACAAGTATATTGCAGCTTGAGACTATAACTTAAAGCACGCACTATGGGGATCAAGAATCATCACACCTCGAGGCAGAACCTTGGAAAAATACATTAGAAATAATACCATCAATATATTATCCACAGGAAGACCGACATACTGGCCGACAGACCAGAGCAAAATACCTGACTTACTAGATTTCGCAGTTACAAAGGGACTAAACGCAAATAAACTAAACATAGCACCCAGCCTCGAGCTTACCTCCGACCATACGCCCATAATAATTACATACAGAAACAAACCAATTCTCTACAGCAGCACAGAGACGCTATGCAATAAAACCACCAAATGGCAAATATTCAAAGAAATAATTGAGAGCAAAATCAGCTGCAACATCCCACTGAAAACACCTGAACACATCGATCAAGCAGTAACAACATTCACAGAAACTATCCAAGAAGCAGCAAGGGCAACCACTATACCTGAAACAACCAACGGACAAACAAAAACAGTTCCACTAGACATCCTCGAAAAAATTAGAGAAAAAAGGAAAGCGAAAGCAAAATGGCAAAAACACGGAACAAAAGAAAACAAAAAACACCTAAACAAACTCACAAAAGAAATAAAAAACAAAATAAAAGAGCACAATAACAACGAGTTCACAAAGTTCATCGAGTCACTATCTGCACACGAGAACTACAACTACTCCCTATGGAAAGCCACAAAAAGAAATAAAGAAGGCAATAAAACTGGTCCCAGCAATCAGAAGAGCGGATAACACATGGGCAAGAAGCAACGTAGAGCAAGCTGAAGAATTTTCTAACCACCTTTGCAAAACATTTACACCACATAACATCAACAACAGCAATAGGCATACAGAAGAGGATGCGCTAACCACTAGTGCACCAACTGACAATCACTACACCATACCCAAAGCAACAGCACAAGAAATCAGAAACATAATTGAGAAAACAAAAAATAATGAAGCACCAGGAATCGACCTAATTAACGGCAAAATCTTGAAAACCCTTCCGCCAAAAGCGATAAGACAAATCACAATAATAGGTAACGCAATACTAAGAATACAATACTTTCCAAAAACTTGGAAACTGGCACAAATTATAATGTTACCCAAATCAAGCAAGAACCCACACGAAACCAAATCCTACAGACTAATCTCATTACTTCCTGTCTAAGATACTAGAGAAAGTAATTTACGACCGCATAAAACCTATAATAGAGAAGAATCAACTAATACCGGATCACCAATTCGGATTCAGAAACAAACACTCCACAATAGAACAAATGCACAGACTCGTCAATGAAATCTTACAGGCGCTGGAAACAAAACAATATTGCACGGCATTCTTTATGGACATCGAAAAAGCATTCGATAAAATAAACCACACTAGCCTACTTCAATCAATCAGAAAACAGTTCCCGGAGCAGATATACCAATTAATCAAATCATACTTAAGCAGCAGAACATTCATAGTAAAAATCAAAGACACATACTCTGAAGTTCAAGAAATTAAGGCAGGAGTTCCGCAAGGAAGCGTCCTAGGACCAATTTTATACACATCATACACGGCCAACATACCAACAACTAACAATAGCAAAATACTGACATTCGCGGATGACACAGCCGTACTAGTCAGGCACACTAACCCTACAACAGCAGTTACATTACTACAAGAACATATCACAAAAATAGAAAAGTGGCTTCAAGCAAAACAAATCAAAGCACACCCCGAAAAATGCAAACACATTACATTCACACTGCGAAAACAGAAACCACCAAACATTGTACTAAACGGCACACACATAATACAAACAAGGCAAATCAAATATCTAGGACTCCACTTAGATACACGACTCACATGGGAACAGCATATTAAAGCAACAATAGACAAAATACAGATGGCAAGGAGACAAATGTACTGGCTAACAAGTCGAAAATCCAAACTAAGCATAGAAAACAAACTAAAAATATATAAAATGGTCATAAAACCAATCTGGACATACGGAGTAGCACTATGGGAAATAGCAGCAATGAGCCATATAACCAAAATAGAGGCAATGCAATCTAAAATACTCAGAACAATAGCAAACGCGCCATGGTACGTTAGAAACGAGGACAAGATCTGGGAATACCAACGGTCAAGGAGGAGATTAACAGATGTGCAAGAAGGTACAGAGAAAGAATAGCAACGCATCCGAACCGGCTGGCAGCGGAAACGGTCAGCGCATCAAACATGAAAAGAAGATTAAAAAGGAAACACCCAGCAGATCTCACAAAGAACATAACCTAACATACAAACACTCACCACACTAAAGAAATAAATCAATCAAATTTGAAGATGGTATCCCACTGGGGGTAGCCATCCACATGTTATATTACTATACCACTAAGCTATAATATTTTACCAAATGTCCTACTGGACAAATTGTAAAATGTAAATAAATAAATAAAAAAACAGTTATAATTTTCATACATGCATCTCTTCTTTTCCATTCCTTAATGACGTTCCGTAGTAAATAAAAAGCCCGAATGATCATCTTTTGACATCATTCAACTGATACTGAATTACCAAGTTAAAAAGATATCATTTTTTCAGATTTCTTATTATATCATTATGACACGACTTTAGTCGGATTATCTAGATTCGTGTGATAAAATTCGTGGGGTCTGAGAACCTCAACTACCAGTATTCGCGAGCAACGGTCATAAAAGTTTGCCGAAATGCTCAAGAACACGTTCGCACATAGTACTCTTGAACATATGTCCAGCCTTTGGAGAACGACGTTATCAATAACAAACACAATAACCTGTATGGACGTTACACTACGTTCCAGGTAATCCAGAACAATCGAGATCTATATAGATAGGACCGATGAAGATTGGATCCACAATATAACTAAATATAAAGCTCGGGTGTTTCTCGCTCGGGCATTCCATTATCGCGTGTTCGCTACTGTAACAGTTCATCTGCGTTTGCTCGTTCGAAGGTTGACAAATGTTGAACAAGTGCTAGACTGGTGAAATTAGTCGTGATGCTTTTGCAATTTATCAGTTCATCAATTACGATTTTTCAATTTGCAATCCGTAGGAAAGAGATAACATGCTCGATATTCTAGTTTGTAGCTGTAGATAAATAAAATATATATATTTTCTATACATCTTTTATATTGCACACTTCATTGAACATATAGAAAATCGCTAGTAGAACATAGATATTATGAGAACATATTTAACTCATAAATACGTTGTGAAAATTATAGAGGAAAATATAAATAGAATGTAAGCCGGAGGTAACAAAATTATATGAAACATTATTCAATATGTGTTGTAGAACGAATATATTATTCGTTATTTATAATATTTCAAGTTTTATTTCCCTTGTAAGATATTTATTTGTCGGGTTATCGTTAGAATTTAAGGCGCGTAACGATTCTTCGTTTGAATTAGCCACTGTTTTACGAAACAGAGATTATATTTACGCGAATATACAAGATTTTACAAAATATTATGAATCATGAGTTTAATGAATGATAAGATTAACAAACGATAAGTTTAACTAATGATTAGAGAATAATAAGTTTAACGAATAATAAGGGGAACGAATAATATGTCTTACGAATAATAAATTTAACGAATAATGAGATTAACGATTGATAGGTTTTACGAATAATGAATTTAATTAACGCTATTAACAATGTTCCGGGGTTCAAACGAATCCACGGTCAACGGGATAACTCTTTACTATGCGTAGAATAATTTTAAACACAAAAATACGATTGCTGAGACACTCGGTAAATTGCTCGATGTATCACTTTCCAAGGCGATCACACGAATGAATATCTGATGAAAATCTTTTTCGCTATACGACTGCATTTGTTTGTTATATGCTCGCTGGAGGCATCGAGAAGGTTCCAATCGTCGTTGCTAGGCAGTTTCTGTCAAAAGTTTGTTGTATACTCTTTGGAAGCATCGAAAAAGATCCAAACGCCGTTGCTAGGCAGTTTCTGTCTGGAGTTTGATTCCTAATACAACGTGTGTCCCATTATATCGACATCTCCAAAGTACAATTCTATGTGATTTCTAGGGAGAACAATACAACCGATCCACACCTTCGTCAGGCAAAACGTTTATCCCGTGACCGTGGT
The DNA here is from genome assembly GCF_011952205.1 of Bombus bifarius. Classification (NCBI taxonomy): domain Eukaryota; kingdom Metazoa; phylum Arthropoda; class Insecta; order Hymenoptera; family Apidae; genus Bombus; species Bombus bifarius. The sequence goes on along the minus strand of NW_022884720.1, from coordinate 28,122 downwards.
TACGTTCGGCGACCAGTTGTCACCTCAAACACACTTTCGCTTTCACAAATATCAAACAATTACAAATGGCAATTGCTTAATTACAGCTATGATAAAATCTAGGCTAAAGTATTAGAAGACTTCCTCAAAATTGCAAAGGGAAGGCTCCGGTTTTCCTTTCATCTCCGACATATTATATTTCGACTGTATACTTAGTTTTCGAATATCTTTCTGCTAAATTATATTATTTTCCCAGAACATCATAATTGAATTTAATCTTACTGCTTGAAATGATTGACTTCCTTTTGTGAAAACACTCCTGACTAAATCTATCCGAACACTTTCCGTAATGCTCAGCTCTGATAAATGTGCGAAACAAATCAGGGTTTGAATATTTTCAGAAAGATAATAGTTTCAGTAAATTTAAATGTATCGAACATTATCACGTTGAAAGGATCTCTCCGTACAATGCGACTAACATGCATTTCTTATCTTCCATATATTAAACTGATATATCTATGACTGTTTATATCACTATATCATTGCTAATTCTATTCACTGCTTAAATTAATTAAATTAAATTTTTTTCTGAAAATTGCGTTTTGTTTCATCCTTCTCTTACTTACCACGTTTTCAAATATAAATTTCGTTTAGATTAAACAACGTTTAATCTAACAATGGAGAAGTCACGGCACAAGTTCATATATGTTACTGCTCCGAATTTATATCACAGGAAGTTCCTCTTTTCTGAAGTTAAGATCACGATAGGTATCTGTTCTTCTGTCCGTTCTAATGGAAATAAGTGATCGATGAAATAGTATGCAACGAAATATAATATGGTCAAATACACCAGAATCTGTTACAATATTCTTCAAGGACAGTGTTACGCTTACCATATACCACGCAGCTTACCATAGGTCATATTCTTAACTCTCGATCGCGGCACTATAATGTCGCAGACGGATCGTCGCGGCTGCCCGGCAAACAAACATTGTAGTGGCAAGCGCATGGTTCATTAAGCAGGGCGACCTCCAGAAACGTCGACTCGTGGCCGTTATTTTACCTCGCGTAAAAGAATGTGGCGTGATCCGAACGTAGTGGGGGTCGCCTTCCAGAAAAAACGGAAAAAATCGAAAGGCGTGCAGAACTTTTCGAGGAGTCGAACCGTCAACACATCTCATATATCGCGCATTACTTATCAAGCAAACGCAGTTACATTTTTTTTGTTGTTGCCTTTATGTCTTCCTAGTTGATAAGTTGTCAAAATAAACGTTAATTTATTGGTGTTAATTCTGTGGAATTCATTGAACTACCCTTATTATCCTAATCGAAATAAGGGGATCGATCAGTTCGTAGCGTCGATTATTTAATCGTAACGGGAACTTACAACTCTCGTTGAAGTGCTATCTCGCGATCGCGTCTCTCCGCGAGCGGTCGAAACAGACAGTATAGTTAATCGTCACCCAACACAATTGACTGTGATATTTGTGTTCTATCTGTTCCCTCTTCTTTTTCCATCTACTTAGAGCCTCATTGTTGCACTGATTCTAATCGAGCAATCTTGTCCGAACGTGTCGTCACTTTTGCGGAAACTTGTACACGACTTCAATATGTATTTGTCACTCGGTCATTAAAGAGATTGAAGAAATTCTGGTACATTTTCCTTTAAGCATCGTCATCTCAAGAGTATTCCTATTAAAGCGTGCAAATATTTCATAACGGTAATAAATACATCGAGCTCAGCAAACTTTCACATAGATAAAATTTTGGGCATCTAAATTTACTAGCGTAATGCAATGCAACATTTGCTTAAGTAGTTTCACAAACTGAATTGAGTTTAAGAAATTGGTAGAACACTTGACAAAAGGCTTCTCGATATTCAGTATAATATGCTCCATATATTATAAGGAAGTTTTTATGAGGCGATTGTTTCAATAGACTCGGATGTTAGAAAGGATATTTTACAGGATCCTTAAATCCAAGCTGAAATTGGACTTATAAGCAGAGTTGTAGTTATATAAGGATTTCATCCTTGAGTGAAAACGCTAAATATAGTTTTTAAGAGAGATTTAGAGTTTATTGAGTCCAAGAATACAGTTTTAGGTACATATTCACAATAAACGGTGAATTTTTGTAATGGTATGTTAGGCAAAGGTACCGATACGCGGCGGTACGACGTAGCCATGCTGTATTATGTGTCGGCGCTTTACATTTTTCATTGTACGATACAATTTTTGCCGCTAGGGAGCGGAGCTTTTTTTTCTGTCCTGAAAACTTGGTCGCAAAACAGGACGCTTCGGTAGTTTGCTTTTTGGGCGCTGTGTAACTTTGGGGAGGGGTGGGATGAGAGGGAGGGGGCGGGGGAGGGGGATGTCAAATAGGATTATTTACGAATATTTACAGTATTTACATTTTACACCTGTGTTATGCGGTGTCAGAATTGAGTTCTGTCGGTTTAATGTTGTTACGTCGTGCGACATTCTATCTAGACCAGGCCACACACCGCGGACAGGATGGCAACCAGATGTCCGCACGCCTTCACTGCGTACCTTCAATAGTCTTAAGAGCCGATCATAAATCTTAAAGGAATTTCTAAGGTCCTTCAGACCGAACCAAACATCTGCACTAAGTCACTGTCTAAAGGTTATTGTTTACTACGGAAAGATAGGAGAAGTTCGTCTTTCTCATGTACGATGTTTTACACTAGCAACTTTCTCTCGGGGCGGTTAACACCCTTCCTCCACTCTTCCACGCCAATCCAGAAAATTAACCTGTTACCAGAGAAGTCCTTCCCTCACTCTCCCAACAAGAACTTGGTCTTAACAAATCAGCTTTTTTCGCATCATTAGACCCACCCATCGCAAGTGTCCTCCGCTGCATCATCGTTACAGAAAGTCAGTCTTTATACGTTTTTTGAACCTTCAACATCTAAGCGTGCGTCGCGTACAACACCTTGTTGCTCTAGCTATCAATCGAATTAATTGTACATTTCTAGTTAAGAAGTTGTTGGAATAAACATTAATTGTATTCGTTAATTCAGTGTAAAATCAATTTAACCACCCCTATTATCGCAACAGAAATCAGGGGATCGATCATTTCGTGGCGTCGATTATCCAATCGTAACGGGAATTTACGACTCCCGTTGACGTGCTTTCTCGCGATCGCGTCTCCCCGCGAATGGTCGAAACACTTATTTTTATGATCGTTGTTTCTAGGATTTTGAAACTTGTTATTTTGTCATTTAGAATTGTTTTGTGTTTTATGGGGTTTTTTATGAGGATTGTTGCTCCTCCTCCTTGGCTGGCTTTCGGACTGTCGTGTCTTATCATGGAGTAGTTTTTAAAGTGTACTTTGTGTTTTTTATTTAGTTTTGTTTCTGAGACGAGTACGATGTCGGGGGTTTCTTTATTTATTAGTGTTAGCATACTGTATCTTTTTTGGTTTGAAATTAGAGAGTTGGCATTTATTGCTATTATTTTCAGGTGTTTTAAGTTTTATTTATGTGTTTTTTGCTGTAATTGTTGGTTTAGTGGATTTTGGCTATTCATCTTCTGCACTGTTAAAAGTGCTGAAGTGCTGAAGAAGTGATGAAGATGGCGTCGATCCTTTCTTCGTGCGTTGATAGTATTTTCTTTATTTCATTTAATTGCGTTTGTTGTTCTTTTAACGCTTGTAGGATACTTTTTTATAAAGTCTTCGATAACGTTTATAATGCTTTGTTGGGGGGTGTTATCGGTTGTAATTGCACTTTGGCTTGATCGCGGATTTAAGTTTGTTATTTGTGTTGTGTTTTCGATTATTTGGTTTAGTTTTGTTTGTTGTTTCACTAGGTCAGAAAACTTTAGTTCTGGGACGTATTTACGGCTTATTTGGGCAATTCGTTCTATCTTTGTTTCTTTGTCTTTTTTCTTTTTTTCAGCTAGCTTTTTGCGCAGCTCCACGAGTTTAGGACACCCCCTATAAGACGCAGGGTGTCCGTAGTTCTTGCGGTTAACGCAGAATATTTTCTCCTTGGTTATTGCTTCTTCTTTTTTTATTTTGCACTCGCCTGGACTGTGGGGCTCGGTGCATTTTACACAGCGGTAGTTTAGGTTACAATTTTGTGCTGTGTGTCCTAGTCGCTGGCATTTGTAGCATTGAGTTATATCATTTTTTTTTATTATTTTTTCCCATTTTATTTTGTAGTAGTTAAAATGGTTTATTCTTAGCAGTTTGCTTATGTTGCTGTCGGGGGATACTTGTATTATGTAAATTGGGAGCAATATATTGTTCTCCCTTGATCTTTTTGTCGTGAATCGACTTTTGTGAATTTTACGTCGTCTATTTGCAAGGCTTGTAGTTCAGTGAGTATTTCCGTTTCGGTGTAGCTATTGTCTAAGCCTTTTAGCAAGTATATGTGGTGTTTCTCTATTTTGGGTGTGTACGTGTAGGAGGTTATGTTAGCTGCAAGGAGTGTTTCTTTCGCTGTGTGGAAATCGGATAGGTTTCGGAGGTAGAGAGCATGCTTACCTGAGTGTATCCTTTTGATATAGAACTGATTAATCTTGGATACTTTCTCTATGAGCGTTACTGTGTCCTTAGGATCTTGTAACGTTATGTTGATAGGCGGCGGTTTGTATTCCCTTGTAGTGGATGGGGTCTTCGTACGCTCCTCTGCAGCGTATCTGGTGGGGTGTTCGTCTGGGGTGGGACTGTGTTTTCCCATTTTGCCACGTAGTATTTGGTTTTTTTGTTTAATTTGCTCTAGCGTTGTGTTTGGCGTTGGATAGTTTGTTGGTCCCGGCTGTGACCGTGGATGTGGTTCTGATCCTAACAAGCTGAATCGGTTATGTGTTGTGATCGCTGGGAGTGTCACGTAATTTTTGGGGTTAGTTGATGAAAATGAAAAGTAGCTGAGTCGTAACACAACTATCGTCTTTATTTCACAGTACAGGTGTACATAGATTAGAGAGATCTTCACTGTTCGGTAGTTTAGTCTATCTCTCCTCAGGTGTTTTCGTCTCATTACGGAGGAAAGGTCGGTGTGGGTGCACCCTTTTTAATTAACAACGCGGATTCGCTGTTCGCACCTTCCGTTAGGAAAAGTGAGGGTAACGATCCACGATGCCAATTGGTTATAAGTCATGAAGATAGGAGGAGAAAGCCTTCTTCCAGCGCGGCTAGTAGGTAATATTGTTTATGGGAAAAACCAGCTTTTTCGTTAGTCGAGTATTGGGTTTTTTCCATTAAGTAACTACCTGCTTTCCCGTAATTAGTAAGGACGTATAACAACCTAAGGGCTGTTTCAAGGATCATCCATAAACAGATAGCAGAAATAATAAACTTAAAGAGTTTAGGTTTATAGTGGGTAATTGAGGGTACGGACTGAAGACCTACATACATCCTGCCTCTAATATGAAGCGACGTTATAGGGGCGAGCAGCTTTTACGGGTCTCATGTTTCTGGCTTCCTTAGTACTTTCTTCCTGGTCGGAGAGGAACTCTTGTTTTGCGTTTTTTCGGATTTCTTCTAATTCTTTGGTTCTGGCATCTAGGTTTGGTTGGGGGTTGACTTTCCGCGTCTTTTGCGCGGAAATTTTTATGCTGTTTGGCCGCTTTTTGCGGATTTATTTTTCTTTTGGTGGGTTTTCTTGTTAATTCTAAGGTGGGTTTCGTTGCCTTGCTTTTTGCATCATTCTCGGTAACTTCTACTTTTTTATATACTTTTATTTTGTCTTATTTTTTTTTATTTATATCATGATGATGTCACTGCAGTATTTTTCACTTTTTGTCACTTTTTGTCACTTTTTCTTTTTCCTTTAGAGGGTGGTTGTTTACTTTGACGTGCACACTGTTAGGGCCTAAGCCTGCTGTCCCTTTTTAGGCTGAGAGGTCCGTCCCGTTCGGAGATTTACGGTCAACTGAAAACGCTAAATATATTTCCACTTAAATGATCTTTTTATTTGTGTTGACTGTGCCAATTTTTTTGTTTTTTTTTTGTTTTTTGATTGTGTGTCTTCAAGATTTTCTTTGCATGTTGTCTACTGACAGTCTTGAATGCAATAATTTCATATTTGCAAATCTCGAAGGATTTGTGAATAAAATTTTCGCCACAATTATCAACTTTTCTATTTACTTTTTATTTTTATTATTTATATTATTTCTGAAATAATACTGACATTTGCTATAAAATTTGAATGAGCTCGACACCTGTGTTTTGGTGAGAAACATAGCTGTTGACAAAGCATCCACGGCTGCGCTAGGGACGTACCGCTGCACTGTATCGTATTGATTGTATTGTCACCTATAATATTATTATAGTTAGCTTCCAACGGTACGAAGATTATTGTGTGGAGAAATCACGGAGTGTGTTGTTTGTAACCACAGCGGTGAAATTTTGTGCTCGTGTTTAGCAACTGGAGATAAAATTATGCGAATTGCATTTTTCTATGCAACGAAATGCAAATACGCCTATAGAAAATGTGTCATGAACAACCTACTTCTTGATAAATGTGCGGACGTGTTTAAGATATCCAATATTCTAATGTTTTTGAGATGTTCATCAACTTTCTTCCAGAAGCTTTTGCATCTTACAACCTTTTTCTATTGATTGCGATCTCACTGTGTATAGCTTTATTTGTAAGTATTAGACAAGCAAATGTTTCATTTGTTCATTTATCCAAATTGAAACTTCATATTATTTCATATTATTGTTGCTATATTACATTGCACAATCCTTGTATCAAGAGGAACATGTTAAAATTCTAGACATATATTTTACAAATAAAGCACAATTCTAGTATACAAGTTTCCAAGTATACAAATGTATTCCTTTGTGAAATAATGAAAATCTCCTCTTCATGATTAGAAAATTGAAGTGTACTACATTGTATATCTGACAGCAATAATTGGATCCATTTCTGTTTCGACCACTCGCGGAGAGATGCGATAGCGAGGAAGCACGCCAACGGGAGATTATTAATAAAAAATAATCTTCAACATCTGGAAGATCGTCTACTAACACATTATTGAACAAAAGGGGTATCGGACAAAATATTGGACTTTTATGAAAAATAGTATTGCCATATTAGTTTTTCTAACATTAATTTATAAGGTGTTCAGATATTTTTATAACACCAAAATTCACATTTTTCAACACTTTTTCTTATATTTAGAAAACGCTTTGTTTTAAATCAAAAGTTTTTTACTTCGAGACCTATACAATACAGTTCAGTATACTGCAAAATGTTTTTATTGTTTTTTTTCATATTTATTTCAAGTACAGGGCAGAGAAATCAAAGTTGAGCTAGTGTCGGAATATTTTCGGGCCTGAATGTATAACCGGGGATCGGCCTTAGTTCTTGAAATATTCGTAAAACATGCCGGTATCGCTACAAAGTATATTTGACTACAATTATGCGTATTTGGCAATGCGAGCGTCAGTATTAGTTGCAGGTTACCTTTTGTTTATAAACGAGAGTAAGGTGAGCAAAGGCTTAAAATAATGGCACAACTACATATACGATGCTGCAACATATGCCTGCTATAACTTATCTACTATAACTTATGGGACATACATTATATTAATAATCAAACTCCAGGCAGAAACTACCTAGTACTCGTTTGGAGCCTTCTCGTTGCTTCTAAACGAGTATAGAAAACAAATATCCACGAAAAATCTCCACGAGGCTGGCATTCGTGCTATTGCCTTAGAGAGTGACACATCGAGCATTTTCAATATTTCATTTTCATTTGTCTACGCTTAGTAAAGAGTTATCCCGCTGACCGTGGATTCGTTGACCTAAGAACATTGTTAATAGCGTTCATTATTATTATTCATTAAACTTACTATTCGTTAAACTTATTATTCATTAGACTTATTATTTATTAAACTTTGTAGTAGTCTTGTATATACGTGTAAATATAATCTCGGCTTTGTAAAACAATGGCTAATTCACGTGAAGAGTTGTTACGCGCCCAAAATTCTAACCATAATCCGACATATATATTTTTCATTACTGAGTTAAACATTTTATTTTTTATATAATATTAAAGTTTAATATATTGCTTATAGCTACATACTCCAAAGTAGCGATCTTGTTCTGTTAGTTATGTACCACGACAGCCATCAGTGTATCCCACGGTGCCTTTCTCAGGGATTTAACCTCAATATGGTTGTTACTCATCCCCCACTGCGTTACTATGTCTTCCGCCAGTTCCTCCTTGCTGGTGAGGGGATCGATATTCCTAATCTGTAGGTTCGCTCTGTTGAAAAGAGCAGCTACCTCCGTATTGTCACTCAAAGCGGCTTTTTACTTGACTGCCGCCTCGTTCACCGCCACCGACCTATCGGATTCTATCAATATGTCGAGTCAATGTTCGAATCTGGGCCCGAGTCGTCCTCGTGGCGGGGGCTTGGGACAGATAAGGATTCTTCACTGAAGCTATCCATTTTCTTACACTGAAGTTACTTTTATTGACACACGCAAAAATGTTACAGAGTTGACACAAACTCACAATGATCACACACTCGCGACGCTAGTGACAATGGTCTTAGGTTCGATAACGAATCCGCGGACAACGGGATGGTAGTCGTACGCACTCGCAAAAATCTAAGTCGAATTCTTTGTTAATATTCACTGACCGCAAGGCGTTAATCTTTTTGTCGATGAGATCGCAAGAGAGAATGACTTTCCGTCCCGATAATACCTCAGGGGAAAACTATGACGGGGTGTGTCTAAGGACACGAGATCATCGGATTCGTCGGGGATATCCTACGTTCGGAAAGTAAGGGAAATTGACGTTGCTGCTAATTCGCCAATCTCCATATCGGTAGTTAGAAAAGGATGCTAGCCGCCCTCGAGGTAAGGTTGCTAATGGGAGACGTCGTTCGTGGAAGAATAGGTCTCTCCTGTCTTCCTGTAACTGGGACAAAGACTGTTTATCTGTTGAAGGATTTTAGGTAACTAGATATTAGTGTTTATAACGGTCCTCGGACTAGCCGATCACGTACTGCGGAGACGCGTCGGCATCTGGTAAACATCCTGCCCGGAGAATAGGATCTGCGTGTGACGAGCTACGGGACAGAAACCGTTGGAATGTTTACTGCCACGTGCCGCTACAAATCTTTCTTCTAAGGAGAGCTATAGGGTTACTCAATGCCTTTGTTAGACGGAGGGTTCATCCGGTTGACCGCGGCTACGTTCGGCGACTAATTGTCGCCTTGGGCCCAAGCTCATTGTTACAAGTCTCAAACAAATACAATTGGGTAGAACGACGGCAAATCGTTTAATTACAACTGTAGATTTTAATTACAATGTTTTTTATGGATTTTCCCGAGGTTTCAGAGGGAAGGCACCGGTGTCCTCTTATCTCCGACAAATAGCTCCTTCCAAGGTGCTCCTAGCCGCCATTATTTTTCTATAGACCTGAAGCCATTCACAGCCTTCTTCAACTTTAATTAGAATGGCTTCCTTCCTTCTCCTATTCCTTGGTACGCTTCTCTCTTCGGTAACCACCTGTCGGTTGTTACCCGGACGTACCGTAGGGGTAGCCTGTTCTAAGGGAGCTCTCCTATCCTTCTTCCTTCTTTCTACTTTCATCCAACCTTCAGAATCCTCACTATAGTCTTGTTCAATCCCTACCTTCCTGAATTCCCTCCCACACGCCTCGGCGTAAGTGGTCTCTCCCCTTCGGGGCCTCTTTAGTTCCTCCACACTCATTGTTTCAGCCGACGATACCACTTTCCTTTTAGGGTATCCGCCTTTAGTCATCATCGCTTCTTTCATTCTTTCTGTCCTGTCTACCCTTCTTTCCATCTCGATAGGCTCTCTTCTTCTCTTTCTCCTTTTAGGCTTCTGCTCTCCACATCGTTCCAAGGAAGACAGGATGCCTTGAATCAAATTTCCTATCTCCCTAATCCCCTCATCCCTGTCTTTATACAACTTAAATTTTTTGACTAAAACATTTAACATCCGCGCTGCACTCGCCAGGGCTTGTGTGAACCCTTTCAGCTGAGCCCTGGAAATCATGACGTCCTCATCATCGACGTCACTTGTCTGCGTGTCATCCCTCGCGCTATCTTCAGCTTCACTGGCCATAGCCGATCTCACGTATTTGGCGCTGACATTCTTCTCCACCACCTTCCTGGCCAGCTGTTTGCCGGAAGCTATTCCTCTCCCTGTGACCGGCGTACTATGGTCACTCTCTCTAATTCCAAAGGAAACCTCAACCACTTCTACTTCCGCCCTGCCACTAGTCGTAGGGCTCCTCTGGAGTCTCCTACTCGGTTTGAAGGGGCATGTTACGTCGCGTAACACTCTACCTAGCCCAGGCCACACACCGCGGGCAAGATGGCAACCAGATGTCTTCGGATACTCACTGCGTACCCTCAATAGCCTCAAGTACCTTCCATAAATCACAGGAATTTCCTAGTCGAGGTCCTTCAAACCAAACAAACGTCTGTTTCCTAAGCATTTCTAAAGACCATTGTCTACCACGGCTTGACAAGGGAAAGTTAGTTTTTCTCACGTATGCTGCAACTTTCCTCCCACTAACCACTTTCTCTCGAGGGCGGTTAAGACCCTTCGTTTAACCAATTAACAACGAAGACTATTCCCTCACTCTCCTAACTAAAATCGTCACCAACAAATCCGATGGTCCCGTGCGCTAGTCACACCCATCCTTAGCTTTCCTCCGACACAGCATCGTCTGTACTGTACTGATTTTACATCCTTCGAACGGTCAACATCCTTCGACCGGGTATACACACCCGTAGATCAGTCACTCACTCATCTCGTACATACGCACCAGCGTAACTGTCTTTGTTATAAGTTGTTGGAATAAACGGTGAAATATAACTTACTATACTGTGTCATATTCATTTAACCACCTCTGTTATCTTAATCGAAACAGGGGAACGACTACTTCGCGGCGTCGATTAACCGAATCGTAGCGAGAATCGTAGCGCGAACGGTCGTAACAGGGCAGAAATCTTCTCCTTCCTCACTCCCATGTTTCCTCGGAATAACCGAGATTGTCACTTAACTTAATATCTGAAACCATCCTCGGTTTCTCTCCCCCACTATCATCTTTTTTACCTTGACTTTCTCTTTCTCTTTCTCCTTCTCCCCAGTAGCTCTTATCGTGCGAGGGGGTGCCTGGGAATCTACCTCCCCCCGCCGTTCTGCCAGTAGCCGAATAACCGTCGCGTCGAGCCTGGACAGCCACTCGTTCTCCCGGCGGAGGCCTGGAGGGCCTGGAGGCTCCGAAACCCCCTGCGCCGTAAGTTTATATCCCTTATTCGACTTATCCATAATAGATTAAAAGTTGAGTCCGTGGACATCGCCAAAGTCGTCAACATCCAATATCAGAAAACCTTCCAAATGTATCCAATCATAACCATAATACTCGCCAAGTCGTCAACGAAAGCCATCCAAAAATAAATATTAATAAACACACATAAATAAATAAATAAATAATTACATATAGTCTAAGCGCCTATCGTTCTAATTAAGACCTGTTGATGCGTACGTAATCGCTACATATATAATAATAAAGGTAAAAATAAATAAATAAATAATGTAGTATCGCGAGCTAGGGGCCTGGGAATTGGAGGGTCAACCGCGTAGAATGTCGCGAGAGCCGAGGCGTTCTTTTCGATTGCGTAGTTTTGGAAAGAGGAGGCCTACGTGATCTTGGCCGCGAGCGGTTGCTAGGGGATGACAAACGAATCAACAGTGATTGCGAGTTGAGTTGCCGGGAGAGTGATGATTACGTTTATGGAAGTCGAGTCGTTGATTAATTATTTAGTTGTGCTGTTTATTATACGTTTGGTGCGATTAGTTCATGTTGCACAACTATCGTTTTTCTGTCTGATTAATACGTGTATCATCCATTCATTGTAGATATATGCCATCGCGATATTACATTTTTGGGGGCTCGTCCGGGATTGGGCAAGGCAAAGAACGAAACGGTTTAACAGAACTATTCGTGCTAGTTGTAAATTTGCCGGTGCGCGGTGCGATATCGTTGACTGTTTAAGTTTGTGTAGTGTGAAAAAATGGCAAACGTTGGGGACGAACGATTGTTGGCTGAAGAGGGTTCGACGCTGGAGGAGCTGTGGAGTAAGCTCACGCGAATGAACCTCCCTGTATCTGGTGCGAGGTCAGTGTTGATTGCAAGGCTGAATCTGGCGTGTAGGGCTGGACAATCGTATCCTAATGGATCGACGGGTGGTGAAGAGTTAACCGACCAACGAGACTTAGGAAATGTACAGAGAGCTGAGCGTGATCGAGATGAAGACGAAAATCTTGAGAAAATGAAGACGAAGGAGTTGAAAAAGCGCCTCGCCAGTTTGGTGTTAAAAACGACGGGAAGAAAAACCGAATTACGCGCACGGCTACAAGCGGCCATGGATGGTAACGGCATATTGCCTGAAGAAGAAAGTGAGGATGAAGATGACAAAAAAACGCAGGAGGATACAAGAGAGGTACGCGAAGGGTGTACCAGGACCGTGACGAATGTTGTCGAAGGGCATGTGTTTGTTCGACACAGAGTTTTAGAGACGTCGAAGATGCATTAGAGTCGTTTAGTGGCAGCAAAGGCGAAAATGTCGAGCGATGGTTCGAATCGTTCGAGGAAGTCGCTGATACGTGCATGTGGTCGGATGGACAGAAGGCGATCTACGCGAGGAAGCTGCTGAAGGGATCAGCGAAAATATTTGCGAGCTTCGAGTTGCCAGGATTTGGCATGAGTTGAAGAGGGGGTTAGTGAAAGAATTTTCGAAGAAGGTTAATAGTAGGCAAGTACATCAGAAACTTAGAGAAACAAAAAAGAAGAGTGATGAAGCATGCTTGGCTTACATGTACCGCATGCTCGAAATAGCTAGCCATGCTGATATAGAGGAGGAAGCAAAGGTGGAATACATAGTGGATGGAATAGTAGACGACGAGAGCAATAAGTCTATGTTGTACGGCGCTATGTCAATCAAAGAGTTGAGGAAGAGGTTAATGATGTACGAAGAGCAGAAGAGTCGCAGAGTAAAGTCAATTGTGAATTCGACTAAAATTGAGAGTAACAGGAAGTCCAGTCAATCTGGAGATGTAATGAAGAAAAGAAGATGCTTCATTTGCGGTAGTGAGGATCATCTTAGTGCTAAGTGTCCGGAGAGAGGAAAAGGTGTTAGGTGCTTTGAGTGCAGCGGATTTGGACATATTGCGGCGAAGTGTACAGCACGACCGAAAGAGACTTGCGTAATTTTAAGATCCGAGAAGAGGAAGTATATGAAGGAAGTGGCGATAGATAATTGTAGGTTCGTGGCGTTAGTGGATACGAGTAGTGATCTCACGTTCATTCTATCAGACGAGTATGCGAGGCTAGGATCACCACCGCTAGATAATTGTAAGCTTAAGTTCGAAGAGCATACAATAAACGTCATAAAACTGACACGAAATATAAAATTGGTGATTTAGTAGCAATTAAACGTACTCAGTTCGGAACAGGTACAACGTTACTACCAAAGTTTTTGGGTAAATACAAAGTAACATCGGTAAAGGGCAAGGACCGTTACGAAGTCATCAAAGTAAGTGAGCAAGAGGGACCGCAGAAAACAAGCTCCGCAGCTGATCATATGAAGCCATGGGTTAAACCATTAGAATTTGACGATTTTGAAGACAACGAAGGATAATCGTCATCCATTGAGGTTGATAGTCGATGTAGAATAGCAAGAAATCAGGAGCGCAAGTGAAGTTAGTAATATTGGATACATCCGAGGGCAGATGTGTTTGTCAGAATGGCCGAAGTTGTGGGATAGTGTGACGTCAGGGAAGGACGTGGCGTGAGGGGTAATTGTTTATTAGCGTTGTCAAGATATGTTAATGTTGTCAAGGAGTGTTGTGAGCGTTAGGAAGGTATGTTAAGGGAAAAATGAGCATGGAAAATGCTGTCAGAGTTGAATTTATCGTGGTCGTGTGAAGTTTGTTGTGTTGTTGTGTCGTAGAATTAGTGAGAAACGAATACGCGAAACGCGATTTCGTGTAAGTGCAACGATATTGTATTTATCGTACTGTTTTCTATAAACTTATAACATAACATTCCTACAAGAGTAGTTTCTCGAAAACCGATTTTGTTCGCGCATATCATCAAATTCCGATAGCGCCTGAAGATGTTGAAAAAATCGTAATAACGACACCTTTCGGGCTTTTCGAAGCGACAAGCATGATGTGCGGACTTCGGAACGCCGCGCAAACGTGTCAGAGATTCGTCGACGAAATTGTAACGTCAATCTACATTAGAGACCAGGCTGCTGTCACGGCCGACTCACTTTAAGATCGGAGATAAAGATGTGACAGCACTCGGCGACAATGTATATCGCCGAAGTGCCTAATGAGCCATCAATATCGCAACGATCCTTCCGCCGAATATTCGAGGAGAAACTCAAGGATGGTGGGGATATTGAGAGGTGACAAATGACAAATAACCGAATCTGATTGGAATTCGAGTTGTAAGAGTCAGTCTTGAAAAGTCACGCTTAGAGCTCGGAAGTAAAAAATTGTGAACTGTGTTAGAAAAAAAATAAAGTTTCTTTTTTTATTTTTTCTGTCTTTTTGTGTTATTTCACGTGACAAAATCACGCTCGGTCTCGATTTCGTCTACGCGTATATAGACGACTTCCTCATAGCTTCGGAAGACGAAAAACAACATCGCGAACATTTGCAAAATCTGTTTAACCGCCTCAACGACTGTGGCGTAGTAATCAATCCCGCAAAATGCGAATTCGGTGCGCACGAAATCACATTTCTCGGATATACGGTAAACTCCGACGGAATCAAGCCGCTAGCCGAGCGAGTGGAAGCAATCGTGAATGTTCCGAAGCCCGCGAACGTTAAATAGCTACGCAGGTTCCTCGGCACGATTAACTTCTACCGACGTTTCATACCGAGGGCCGCGAAAATACTTCAGCCGCTAAATAACCTGCTAAAAGGTGCAAAAAAGGACAACGCGCCCGTTGAGTGGTCGGAACAAGCTGAAAACAGCGAAATGAAACGGGCCGTGGCGGACGCAACGATGCTAGTGTCTCTTCTATACGTTGCGCAAGAAGTTCAATTTGTTTTTGTATCGCGTCGAGTATGGCACGAATCGAATTATCCGTAGCTCCGTTTGTAGAAACGGTTTCAATAGTTTCGATTTTGTCTTTTCGTGATGTGGACATGATTCTAATTGAGCTTATTGATTCTGAACTATTGTTGCTATTTGGACTCGAAACGCTTGAGGAACTTGGTTTTGTCACACGGTAACGTAAAAATGAATCCAGATTTTTCAGCTTACCGTAGTAGCTATGATCATTGAGGAATCTCTGGGATGTTCCCTCCCTGGTTGGTTGTAGATTCCGAATCTTATTCGTAGGCTTGCTTTGCGCTGGCCGTAGTCCTCTCGTCTAGTTTCACCGTAGTGGAACGTTGAAAGTTGCTGCAGGGCTTCGTAGTAGCAAAGATTCGCAGTGGTCCGCTGATCCTTCGATCTTCAATGATTCGCGTATGCCGAAATCGTAATTTCGTTTACACTGAAGCGAATAGATCCTGGCAGGATCGCCACAAATGTCGCGTAAAATTAAGATAAAAATAAGAAACTTGTCAATTTCCGAACAAGAGATCGAGTTCTTTTTATTTTTTACTCAATTTGTACAGTATTATTTTCAGTTCGCGATGATACACTTTTGATACTTGGGTTAGTTAAGAGTTTTTTTAGGCTGACTGGATGATTTTGAAGGGAGCATTTATATTCTTTTATTCGTTGGAGTGGGAGAAGGCTTTGCTTGTACTTATCATATATTTCGGAGAACCGCTGGAGTGACCGAATGCCACCCAGACGGCTGAGAACGGGTGCTGATCGGACGGTCACAGGTGATAAGGCGCTCGGAATTTTGGTTTATTATATGGCTGCTCGAATTTCACCTGTGACGCTAGCGCATCCGATACCAGGCGCGCCCGTCAGCCTCGCGGTAGACGCGTCCGACTATGCAATGGGTGCAGTATTGCAACAACGCGCGAACGACGAATGGCAGTCACTAAGGTTCACTACGAAATCATTGACCCCCGCGCAGAGAAAATATAGTGCGTATGATCGCGAACTACTCGCGATGTACACCGCGATAAGACGTTTTCGGCACACTGTGGAAGGCAGAAATTCCACGATATACACCGATCACAAGCTCTTGACATACGCATTTAATCAAAGTCTAGAGAAGTGCTCGCCGCGACAATTTCGATACCTAGATTATATCGGACAATTTGCAACCGATATCCGGTATATAAAGGGGCTAGATAACAATGTAGCCGACACTTTATCCCATGTCGAGGCGATAGGGAAATCAGTCGACCATCGAACTTTAGCAGCCGCGCAAGAGAACGATACCGAGTTACGCAGAATCGTCAACTCCGCCACATCTGCGTTACGGCAAAAAGGATACGATTTCCCGACCAAGATGTAGAAATATACTGCGATATATCTAGTAAAACCGTGCGACCGTATGTTCCGAAACCTCTGCGATACAATGTATTTAATTCGTTACACGAGCTTTCTCATCCAAGGATACGCGCCACGCAGAAACTGGTGACGACGCGTTTCGTGTGGCCGTCAATAAACAAGGATTGTCGGAACTGGACGCGGCAATGTATTCCGTGCCAGCGATATAAGGTCACCAGGCACGTATCAGCGTTAGAAAGAAGAAGACCTGAGACATGTAATAGAAGAATGTGAAATAACGGGATGACCAAAGGACATAGGAAAAACGTTAAATGAGACTGGAAAAGGTTTAACAGAACTGAAGGCAATAATAGAGAAGAGAAGGGCAAACGACAGGTCTTTTAGGCATTAGCTGCTAATTTATAGCTTCTAGTTTTATTTTTTAGAGGTAGAATAAACAAGGTAGTGCAATAGAATAGAGTGGAAAAGAGGGGAGGTAGACATATAAGACGAGAAATAGACATAAGAGATGTAAAACCGAAAGTTCGTTCGAAACTATTCACATCTAAGGACGTAGGAACGCTATCAGTGACGTCTAAGGATGCGTTACGCCATGCGGCTTACCATAGGTCATATTCTTAACTGTCGATCGCGGCACTATAATGTCGCAGACGGATCGTCGCGTCTGCCTGGCAAACAAACATTGTAGTGGCAAGCGCATGGCTCATTAAGCAGGGCGACTTCCAGAAACGTCGACTCGTGGCCGTTATTTTACCTCGCGTAAAAGAATGTGGCATGATCCGAACGTAGTGGGGGTCGCCTTCCAGAAAAAACGGAAAAAATCAAAAGGCGTGCAGAACTTTTCGAGAAGCCGAACCGTCAACACATCTCTTATATCGCGCATTACTTATCAAGCAAAACGCAGTTACATTTCTTTTTGTTGTTCTCTTTATGTCTTCCTAGTTGATAATTTGTTAAAATAAACGTTAATTTATTTGTGTTAATTCTGTGGAATTCATTGACTACCCTTATTATCCTAATCGAAATAAGGGAATCGATCAGTTCGTGGCGTCGATTATTTAATCGTAACGGGAACTTACAACTCTCATTGACGTGCTATTTCGCGATCGCGTCTCTCCGCGAACGGTCGAAACAGATGCAAAGCCTTCAGCATTTATATTTTACCCCAAAATAATCAAATCTATCTGCCAAGCAAAGGAAAGAGTAAAGAGAAAAACAAAGAAAAGTGGGAACACTGTAACAATCATCTCGGAACAATGTAAAAGCCAGATCGAACAAGAAATCCCCCAGGCTGGAATAAAGACCGAATGAAAAAAATCTTTCAAAACCAGGAGCGCACTTAGCAGAGATGAAGAAAATGTAATAGTGAAAAAATGAAAAATACAAAATTCTTCGCTCGGGCTCGTATATTTCGTGATGAACTCTTTATATCGCCGAAATCTAAGAAAAAGATGGATTCAATGTATTATATGGCATAGATGGGTACATGAAATTTGCATAAATGTTGAGGACTGATGGTTTAACTAACTAGCACTGCTCATTAGATTAATTATATGATCTCTTACGTGGTATCGCAACTTATTCCGATTATGTCCATGAAGCGTGAGTAATCTGTAAAATTTAATCATAGCGTTTAGCTTCCTTTCATAGACTTAGCTTATTATAGTTCGTATCGTTGTCGTCTGACTTGGAGCCCACATATTCATGCACACCATCAACAGAATGTTTGGATCTCTCGTAAAGCGTCTTTTAACTGTTTTGCCAACCGATGCACTGATAAGGCGTCTTTCTCCAACACTCACTGCTGAAGTCATGAAGATATGGATTGCATTGCGTGATCGACAGAACGACGAGTTTTTGAAATTGCATGGTGGTCCCGCGCCCTGCTCTAAAAGAGCGTCAAACGATGACACCGCGCTCCTTTCTATCTGGCTAGTCGTCAAGTCACTTCAAGTCCGTTCGAATCTATCATTTTAAAGAATCGGTGCCAGTGCACTTCGCTGGGCGTGTGTTCTCGTACGCTTTCGCGGGGAGAAAACGAATTGGAAAAGAGAAAAAAAGGGCTAAAAGCCGAAAGAACATTTCTTGGCTTGGACGAATTGCAACGCCCAAAGAACAAAAAAGAATGTAAGACAATTACTGGGGAAAATTAATTTTTATTATAAATTCATAGAAGGCTCCTGCTAACTCCTGGAACCACTTTATAACTTATTAAGGAAAAATGTCGAATTCATCTGCAATGAAGAATGTGAGAAATCATTTCAGAAGATCAAGGAATATCTCTGTTCAAGTCCGGTCCTAGCTACATATGAGCAAAACAAAGAAATACTCATTTATACAGATGCAAGTGGTGATGGATTAGGAGCCGTTTTAAAACAACCCCAAGATAACGTATGTTACACGCGGTTGCGCACTGAGGGAAAATCTGAAAGCAAACAGAATCAATGAGGAAAGCAATCTATCTCGAATGCCCTGCTATTAAAGAAGCGATTCAATATTGGCAACATTACACATGACTGTTGCTTCGCACAGAATGCTTGATATGAAATGAACCTTATAGCGGCAGCGTTCGTAATGAGAACTAGCTGCAGTGCGTATATAGCAGCAGATGGGTTCACGAAAATTGCATCAGTTCTAATATGGCGTTCTACGTGTACATCAACTGTAACTCGAATGATACATGTTGCTGAACCGAATAACAAACGTATCAATTAAAAAATTGTGAAACAGAGATAACAATGAAGTGTTCACAAGTAATCTTAGTTAATATATCTTGAATTTTGTTGCTGCATTTTCGATGATAGCGACTAGTGTTATTTGCAAGAATTGCAAAAGAAAAATTCAGTCTTCTAGAACTAGAAATTGCGGCTTAGGTTCCAAAATTGCAATTAAGTGTGAGTACTGAATGAAATTTTTCAACTCATCTCGACTAATTGGCAATGCCAATCCATACCAAAAGTCATCTGAAATAAATTGCCGGATTGTGTTGGCGACTTTTAGAGAGCGGAATGGGAAAGATAAATTTATTTTGTGGCCTAATAGATATTTTTCAGTGATTGACTATCAATAGATATTATGGTTGTCCGGAAAATTTACATTCTGCTGTCTTACGGATATATAATCGTCCAATTTCGAGAGCTACCGAGAAACACAAAAGAAAAGTTAGCGTTTCGGAAGAGAGAACGCCAGGAAAATGAGAGAATTGAATTCTTCGTTCGGGCTTGCTAGACTCCACGGGAAACACAGTAAGAAAGTGCTTGATATAATTGTAAAATCTAGTTTTCTCAATCTTGCAACGTTGCATGGGAGAATAACACGGGCACAGAACAGTACAATGATTAGTATGAAGGCGACAAAGATAATTGCACTATAAACCATATCTGTGCTGATAAAGTGGAAATTTATGTCATCACAGAAATGTTTATGAGATCAGGAAAGAAACATCATGCCAAGTATAGTACATGTATTGGAGATGGAGATAGCGAAACGCATAAAGATATTAATCCATACGAAGATATTGTTGTTTAAAAGAAAAAATATGTTGGCCATGTATAGAAACGAATAGGCACAAGGCTAAAGGATGCCAAATAATGTTAAATAAACTGTTTTCGAATAATTACAATAGCGTTTTCACAAAAAGTGGAATTTCTGTCTTGAGAAGGACAGACACAATAATTTGTAAATGTCCTGGGAATAGCGAAAAGTATAATCCATGCATGTTTTAAACCAGTTAAAGCTAGATTCCAAGTCACTTTACACAAAGTTCATCTGAAATAGAACTTTTGTTTGTAATTGCTTTTGTTTGTATTTGCTTTTTAGATGAATATAATTAAGTGCTGTGGTCAAAACCTAAACCCTCGTCAACATTTTATTGCCGACCTATAAAATTTGTATTTATGAAAGAAAATGTGGCATTGGTTAGGGAAGAAGGTCATTATGGAAATAAATAATCTTTCTCGCAATACATACAATTCAGACAATGATAATATAAAAGTTAACTTTGCATTGCGCTTAGCCTCATTATACGGTAGCGTTGGTAATGTTTTATCAAATATAAATGTCGGTTCAAAATGTTGTACCGGTGGAGAATCTGCAAAGAAAATGAATTCGATAGAAATTATTCAAAAACCTCGCGTGTGCAGATATTTCGACGTTAGCACGCGAGCTAAGAATTTAATCGTAATTCGACCGTGCCAGTTTGTACATTCAGGAAGAAACAACCTTATTGACCGGACAGTTCTATGTAAATATTTATAAATCGCACATTAAGCGAATTTGTTTACGAGTTAAAATCCAAAGATCTCAGCTGTAAGAACCACAAGAAAAGATAAAAGAGACGTACCTTCGGAATTTCAACCTCATAAACGTCGTGAGGTAAACTGTTTTCTTTTTGGGTTCACTCAAGACAGAATATTGGTATCTTACGATCCCAAGAATTATGATCCCATTGATACAAGTGTGTATATAACAAAACAAAAATGAAACGTATTCTTTACATTTGTAATTTTAAATAACGCATAGAAAAGATAACGCATACATGGAGTTTATCACCTTCTTTAAATGGTATAATGCATTCCACAATTAAAAGCGAATAAAGAAACAAACTTACCAAAGCACCATAGGAAAGAATTTATGAAGTTTTATCTTACTCGGGAGTCAGTTTGCCTGAATATCACAAAATCCATTCACCTTAAATTTCTGGCAACGAGAACTCTTGAAATTTCCTAAAAAAATGAATTTTAACAGACTTTTTTGCAATTTTTTAAATTTTAACAGGAAATTTAATATTTTAACAGATAATTTAACACTGTAACAGAAATAGTAACAAGAGAAAGATAGCATGTGCAAAAATGCGTGAAAGGGCATTTAGAAAAATCCAAATAATTGGAAATATAATTAAAAAGTGAAGAGAAAATATCATGGGTTTCATGCCTGGAGCATAAATGTGAAAATTTTCCGCTTTTGTGACAAATTCTACATCCTTTTCTGTTTTTGTTTAAATTGAGGTGTGCATTGAATTTCATGGCAAAATAATATATATTTGCCGGAGATGGAAGGACAGCGAGATCTCCGTCGGGAACGCTGGGAAAACCCCCAATACCATAAACAAGAGTTGTATGTTGCAGCAATAAAAAAAATAAGAAAATAACTTACAAGGTCCCAACCGGGCTTTATAACGACGGGCCCGGGTTTAGGGTGACCTAACGGGTCACCGGACGTAGCCACGGGCACGGGAGGGACGCGTACCTTACCGAGGTACGGAATGACCACGTGGCTCTCCTTAAAAACAAGGATTGACCCCAGGAGTGAGGACAGGAAAATATAAGGACGGTCTCATTAGGCCGGGGGAGTCTTTTTAGTGAGTGAGTCGCTGTATGCAGTGCGGACCGAGTTATCGAGAAGTTACCCGACCCGATCAGTCCCCGGATACTTGCCATCCCGTGCGCCGTGGATTCGTCACCAACTCTGGAACCATCGTCATCCGCGTCGGGAGTACTTAATTGCCGCGGGTAACCGCGCCGACTGTCCCAATCACCTTAGCACGCCAAATCGTCCCCCCCCCGCGTCCTTCCGCATCCATGGCTAAGCGCCGAGGAGATACGCCGGCCGCTCCCAAACTTACACCCGATGACACTCCGACATAATCATATATAAATATCAAAAATAATAATCATTTTCCTTAGTTTATTTATCAAAATGTCATTTCCTTATATTATTATAATACAAAGAATTATATACATGTCGGGTTTACATTAGAATTAGGGTTAGGGGCGTGAAACGAATCTTCGTTTGGGTTACACGTTGTCGTTATGCAATAGAGAAGACATTGACTAGTGCAAATACGATTATTATAGA
This sequence comes from Bombus bifarius, assembly GCF_011952205.1. Taxonomy (NCBI): domain Eukaryota; kingdom Metazoa; phylum Arthropoda; class Insecta; order Hymenoptera; family Apidae; genus Bombus; species Bombus bifarius. Next base: position 5,824 of record NW_022884720.1, on the reverse strand, counting down.
GAAGGACAAGTAACCGTCGTAGTTAGGCACTCGAGAAACTAATGACAATGATCCAAGGTTCAATAACGGATCCGCGGTCGACAGAATGATAGATGAACGTACTCACAAAATCTAAGTCGGATGCCTGATATTCACTGGTCGTAAAGGGTTACTCCTTTCATCAGTGAGATCGCGAACGAGAATGCCTTTCCCGCCCGATGATGCCACAGAGGAAAACTATAATGGGGTGTGTCTAAGGATACGAGATCATCGGATTCGTCGAGAAAAGCCTTCGTTCAGAAAGTAAGGGAAATTGCCGTTGTTGCTAATTGGTCAATCTCCATATCGGTGGTTAGAAAAAGATGCTAGCCGCCCTCGGGGGAATGTTGCTAGTGGGAGACCGCGCTCGTTGAAAAATATGTCTCTCCTATCTTCCCGTAGTTGGGACAAAGACTGTTTGTCTGTTTGAAGGACTTTAGCTAACTAAACCTTAAGATTTATAACGGGCCCTCGGGCTAGCCGAACATGTACTGCGGAGACGCATCGACATCTGGCAATCATCTTACTCGAAGAATAGGGTCTGCGTGTGGCGAGCCACGGGACAGAAACCGTTGGAATGTTTACTGTCGCGTGTCGCCACGAATATTTCCTTTAAGGAGAGCTATAGAATTACTCCATACCTTTGTTAGGCAAAGCGTTCATCCGGTGACCGCGGCTACGTTCGGCGACTGACTGTCGCCACGAACCCAAGCTCATTATCACAACTCTCGAACAATTACAATCGGGTTGAACAACTACAATTGTTCAGTTACAGCTATAGTAGACTCTAGGTTACAATGTTGCGGGATTATCCAAAATTCCAAAGGCTCCGGTGTTCTTTCATCTCCGACACGGCCTTCCTGACTATCACACGTCCACGTGTGTAACTAAAATATCGTGTTTTCTTACATTAGATTCAACTGACATTATTTACGATTTAACTAAATGTCCAAGCAAGTCAAGGGTCCAGTGCAATAACAAAGTTTCGTTCGGAGGTTTGACAACAGAAAAATAAAAGGGAATAGGAATTTGTAATGTTATAATTTGTATTCAAAGTGTTAGGTGCGTTCTGTGAGTCGCCAGTCAGACCGTAATGACACAACAGATCATTTTCGATTTCGTACACTGGTGAACCTCAGTTTGTTGGATCATATTGCCACGTTGGGTGCATTACACCCAGAAAGCACATAAACCCACTCAACGGGTTACAACCAAAGGCACATGAACCCAATCAACGGATTACAACAAAAAGCACATCAACCCACTCAACGGGTTACAACAAAAAGCACATCAACCCACTCAACGGGTTACAACAAAAAGCACATCAACCCACTCAACGGGTTACAACAGAAAGCACATCAACCCACTCAACGGGTTACAACCAAAAGCACATCAACCCACTCAACGGGTTACAACAAAAAGCACATCAACCCACTCAACGGGTTACAACAAAAAGCACATAAACCCACTCAACGGTTTACAACAAAAAGCACGTAAACCCACTCAACGGTTTACAACAAAAAGCACGTAAACCCACTCAACGGTTTACAACAAAAAGCATATAAAACCACTCGGTGTATTACTATGACCACAACGCAGTGTTAATGATCCTCTGAGGTCAGTGTACTTGCATCGTTATTATCACCGCCGTTGTCATCACCGCAGACGTCTAACTCAGCAGGGACGCAACCTTCTGGCACTTTTCTCAGTCTGTCGTGTCTGTCCTTATATGATCGTTTGCCGTCTAAGGTTTTTAGGGCATATCTATCTCCTTCCAAAGTCTCTGCTATTACGAATGGACCCCTGAATTTCGGATCTAACTTCGTCTGGTTTCTTTCCTCGTTTTTGCGTAATACGAAATCGCCAAGGTTGAACCTAACTATTTTAGCTTTGTTTTCGTCGAACCTATCCTTATCGTATTTGGCGCTTGCTTCTATATTCTTTATCGCCTGCTGTCTTATATGGGAGATATTTACTTCTCTTTCTTCGATATTGTCGGGTAGGGATAAGCCGTAGGGTCTCGCTGTTTTACCGATTAGTAGTTCCAACGGGCTTGACTTAGTCACGCGGTTGGTGGTACAATTTAAGGCCAGTTGTATTTCCCCGATCGCGTCTTGCCAGGACCGCCAGTTGGTTTCTATTGTTGTGAACATGTTTTATTTAGCGTACTCATAATACGCTCTACCTGTCCGTTGGCCCTACTAGCTCCGGTCGCAATTAAATGGAATTTAATGTATTTATCTTGACAAAAGTCTGGAAATTCTTTGCCCGTAAAACATCTTCCCTGATCCGCTATTATCCGGCAGGGACTGCCGAATAAAAACATAGTACTTAAGTGCTTTAACGGTACTAAGGAAATCTACTTTACGAGTATGATGCAGATATGCGAATTTAGTGAAGACGTCGACCAAAACAATGACATACTCTTTCGAACCACTTTTACCGCTTAGTTTGCCCGTTATGTCCACGTGAACTGTATGCCAAGGTATGCTGGTCTTAGGTATAGGATGTAATTCAGCTTGTATTTTACCTGAACTGGCCTTCGAAACTTGACAAGCGTGACAGTTCTCTACGAATTCGCGAACATACTCCGCCATTCCTTCGAACCAGTAACACTCGCACAGTTTCTCAAGCGTTTTATCCCAACCTAAGTGCATAATTGACTGTTGCACATGGTTAATAACAGATCATCTAAAACCTCTGGGGACAATGGACAAGCAGAGAGTTCTGCCTTTTCTCTGTATTTTACGATGAAGGGTACCGGACCGTAACTCATACGTATTCGCGACGTCTTCCGCGAGCTCTTCATTCTGTAATTTATTGACGATCCCAGAAATTTGGGAGTCGCGACGTTATTCCACTAATAGCTAGTCTTCGGAGATTTCGGTCAGATTGATTTCCTTCTCTATGACTTCGTTGATCGTAAGGTGATCCAAGTCTACGGGATTTCGCGAGACAAAATTTACGTGGGCCATTCGTTTACCTTCCCGGTACAGAATGTCAAAAGTAAAAGTTTGTAAGTAAGCCCACCACCTGTAAACCCTGTCATTTAAATTTACCTTACTACTGGATGCCTTCAAAGGATTACAATCGGAGACGACAAGAAATTCTCGTCCGTGGAGATAATGACGGAAATGCTTGACGGCGTTCACAACTGCTAACGTTTCTAGTTCGTAAGAATGATACCTAGATTCCGCAGGGCTACTTCTTATACTGTTCTTATAATATTCCATTACTCTATTTTTACCTTCAATCTTGTGCATTAAAATAACCTCATATCCATCCGAACTAGCGTCGATACGAAGTTCTATCGGGTAGTTCGGATCAAATACCATTAACACCGGCGCGTCGGTCAGGGCGGAAATTACCTTTTGCCTTATTTTTTCATGCCTATCTGTCAAAGTCATGTTTTTATTATCGGAAGTAAGCGCATACAAGGGTTTCATTACCCGTGAAAATTTAGGGACGAATTTTCGGAAATAAAGGGCTAAACCTATGAACTGCCTGAGCTGTGTGACGGTCGTTGACGCAGGTAAAGAACTCAAGGCGTGCATTTTACCCGGATTGGGACGAACTTCTCCGTCGTAAATTACATATTCCAAATAGAGTACCGATGCCTTTAGAAAAGAACATTTTGAAAAGTTAAAGGAGAATCCGGCTTTTACAAGGGTATCTAGTACGGTGTGCAATACTTTTAGAGCTTGATCTATCGTGTCGGCAATAATTAGGGGATCATCCAAATAGACGACAATGTAAGAATGGCACGTTGGCTGTTATACGTGTTTTCAAAGGAATCTCAAGAATGATCTCTCGTTTCGTTTGTTCGCAACCTCGAAATCAGCAGCCGCTGCTGAATGGAACGAAGGAAAGTGTAGTACAGATCACTCCGACCAAATGATTTCTTATGTCACCGCAATTAAAAAGGGTCAAATGCTACAGAAGACTTGGCACGCGACTACTCCTGGGGGTTTCCGTAGTAAACGCTTTGATGGTTTACAAAATTGTAGCAAGGAAGAACATAAATATTAGAATATTTAGACAAGTATGAGTTGCAAAATTATTAGGGTTGTCCGAAAATATAAGAATCCCCATTTTCGACGGAGTCAGCATAGTATCGCCGTCCCGAAAATGACTTCCGGAAGAAACATTAAACGCGCACGCACTTATGTTATGCAAATAAAGGACATCGAATGGATCGAACAAAGGCACAAAAGAATTCGAAGAAAACAACAACTTATTATCCAAACTGTTCATCGAGGGTAATCGATGCTGTATACTTCCTAGAATTAGGATGAATAGGGATTTGGAGAAACCCGCCGGCCATGTCCAGAATAATAAAATATCTCGCTTTTGCAATCTCGCGACTTGATCCGCAATGAGGGGTAAAGGATACCGATCCGCGACCGTATATTTATTTAGTTCTCGAAAATCTACCTATCATCTATCTGAACCATTGTTCGTCTTCACGAGTAACACAGGGCTCGCGGACGGTGAATTACTAGGCTTTATGATTTTTGGCTGTAATTAAGTCGCTTGTTCTCTCACATACTATTCTGCGCTCGCGAAGTCTATTAGGACTCCTTGTACGGCGATGTTAGGATCAATTAATTGTACTTCTAACTGGCCTGTATTTTTTTGTACGAGTACGTAGGGAACCCGTAACGGATGAATCTCTGAATTTTCGAAAAGAAAGATTAATCGACTTTTATCGCTACCACGTACCTCATTGTCAACTTCATTAACATCGATCTCGTTTTCAGCGGTTTTATTACAGGCATTAATTGTTTTTGTTTTACACATAGCGAGGCTATTTTGTGTAATATTACGTCAAAATCTTGGCTTAAACTTTAACGAGCAATCGCGATATCGTATTGTTAAATAACTATCAGCGAGAACATGGAAAGTTTATCTCTAACCACCGGCACCTGCAATGGACAAGATTTGAGCGATACGTTTAGTACCAATATTTCTTATTACTCGCATTACTACAATATCAATCGTTCCTTTGCCAGAGATTCTCGAGACTACGGATTCTTTAATTAGCGAACACTCGGCTCCGAAATCGGGGTAAAATGGAAACGACTCACCCGGATGGCTTGATCTACCAGTTAGCGCCTCCACTACGTAGAAGTCGATTCGACACTCGGTATTGAAATTATATTCAGGGCACTGCTTTGTAAAGGATCTTCCTCCATAATCAGATTGGTAGCTGCGCACCATGCAGCGGAGTCGAAAAATTGTTAGGTTCCACACTCGATTTTTGCACTAGGGACGGAATTAACTCGCGCACGATGGTCGTAAGCTCTTGCACTGTTATAATCGGCACTGATCCCACTTCTGATGTCGGAGCGGACATTAGAATCAGGGTTAGGGGCGTGAAACGAATCTTCGTTTGGGTTACACGTTGTCGTTATGCAATGGAGAAGACATTGACTAGTGCAAATACGATTATTATAGAACCGGACAAGTAACCGCGGTAGTTAGGTGCTCGAGAAACTAATGACAATGATCCTAGGTTCAATAACGAATCCGCGGTCGTCGGGATGATAGATGAACGTACTCACAAAATCTAAGTCGGACGCGTAATATTCACTGGTCGTAAAGAGTTACTCCTTTCATCAATGAGATCGCGAGAAAGAATGTCTTTCCCGTCCCGATCATGCCACAGAGGAAAACTATAATGGGGTGTGTCTAGGGACACGAGATCATCGGATTCGTCGAGAAAAGCCTTCGTTCAGAAAGTAAGGGAAATTGCCGTTGTTGCTAATTGGTCAATCTCCATATCGGTGGTTAGAAAAAGATGCTA